>NW_027040140.1:97351-154851 GCF_034236695.1 Oncorhynchus nerka
ATGTGACAACTAATATTAGATGGTTGATTAGACCAGATCTTTCATGCACATTGCTAGATATTTGACTCAACGAATGTTTGGCATGTTTCACAGGCTCTGACTGTATATATCAGCATTCATATTGGGCCGGAATAACACCTCTTCTGCACGTAATTTGGACTTTTCAATCCCTAGATGGCCCCCATGTACAGTGGCAAGAAAAAGTACCTCTTGAAATGTACGGGATTTCTGCATAATTTGGTCATAAAATTAGATCTGATCTTCATCTAAGTCACAACAACAGACAAAACAAACAGTCTGCTAAAACTAAATACACACCAATGGTATTTTTCTTGTCTATATTGAATACATCATTTTAAACATTCAGTGTAGGTTGGAAAAAGTATGTGAACCCCTAGGCTAATGACTTCTACAATAGATATTTGGAGTCAGCTAACCTAGAGTCCAATCATTGAGACGAGATTGGAGATGTTGGTTGGAGCTGCCTTGCCCTATAAAAAAAAAAAACATTTTAGTTTGCTATTTGCAAGAAGCATTGCCTGATGTGAACTATGTCTCGAACAAAAGAGATTTCAGAAGACCCAAGTTCAAGAATTGTTGACTTGCATGAAGCTGGAAAGGGTTACAAAAGTATCCCTAAAAGCCTTGATGTTCATCAGTCCACGGTAAGACAAATGGTCTATAAATGGAGAAAGTTCAGCACTGTTGCTACTCTTCCAAGGACTGGCCATCCTGCAAAGAGGACTGCAAGAGCACAGCGCAGAATGCTCAATGAGGTTAAGAAGAATCCTAGAGTCAGCTAAAGACTTAAAGAAGTCTCTGGAACATGCTAACATCTCTGTTGACGAGTCTACAATACGTGAAACACTAAACAAGAATGGTGTTCATGGGAGGACACCACGGAAGAAGCCACTGCTGTGCAAAAAAACCATTGCTGTATGTCTGAAGTTCGCAAAAGAGCACCTGAATGTTCCACAGCGCTTCTGGCAAAATATTCTGTGGACAGATGAAACAGTTTAGTTGTTTGGAAGGAACAAACAACACTATGTGTGGAGAAAAAAAAGACACAGCACACCAACATCAAAACCTCATCCCAACTGTAAAGTATGGTGAAGGGAACATCATGGTTTGGGTCTGATTTGCTGCCTCGGGGCCTGGACAGCTTGCTATCGTCGACGGGAAAATGAATTCCCAAGTTTATCAAGACATTTTGTAGGAGAATATTAGGCTATCTGTCTGCCAATTGAAACTCAACAGAAGTTGGGTGATGCAACAGGACAACGACCCAAAACACAGAAGTAAATCAACAACAGGATGGCTTCAACAGAAGAAAATACACCTTCTGGAGTGACCCAGTCCTGACCTCAACCCGATCGAGATGCTGTGGCATGACCACAAGAGAACGGTTCACACCAGACATCCCAAGAATATTGCTGAACTGAAACAGTTTTGTAAAGAGGAATGGTCCAAAATCCCTCCTGACCGTTGTGCAGGTCTGATCCGTTTTAGTTGAGGTTATTTCTGCAGAAGTCCAGGTCATTCCAAACGGTTCACATACGTTTTCTTGCCACAGTATTTTGATCGGCATGTTTTTCTGTAACACACTCGGTATCAGAATTCTTGAACCCTTAAGCAGAATTCCATCAAGCAGACGGCTCATCCCTGTATTGACCATAAGGGTGTAGCTTGTACACACCACCCGCATGTTATGGCTTAAATCACCTTTTGCAAACAATCATGAAATAACTGCCCACGTTTCATCTGAGACAGGGCAACTCTTTCTGATAAGGTTTCCATGTATGGTCTCGTCCTGCTCCTGTATTTGGTTTGGTTCTGAGCTGTCAAAAGCTCTGGACAATGTGTCTGCCAAAACTATTCTTTCCCTAGCCTGTACTCGAGTTGCAAGTAATATTTCTGAAGTTTTAGAAACAGTCTCTGTACCCTTGGTGGTGTGAGACCCTTCTTTCCGATATTAACCAAAGGTTTAGGATGTGTTTCACCACATGGGATTTCTCACATGCCTCTTTCTCAATCTGAGCATAGTTCCACTCAGACGTTGTCAGAGCCCTGGAGGCAACTGGGCACCAACTAGTGCCATACTGCTGTAACAACATTGCACCTTTTCTTAACTAGGCAAGTCAGTTATTAAGAACAAATTCTTATTTACAATGACGGCCATCCCGGCCAAACGACGCTGGGCCAATTGTGCGCCGCCCTATGGGACTCCCAATCACAGCCAGATGTGATACAGCCTGGATTAGTACCAGGGTCTGTAGTGACACCTCTTGCACTGAGATGCAGTGCTTTAGACCGCTGCGCCACTCAGGAGCCCAAGGTATCTGGTGAGATGTGCTTGCATGCTCAGTGTATGCATGATTACTGTTCCAACACCACTCTGTAGTTTTACACAGTAGACATCTCATCTGATGGAATAACCCTGGTATCATTAATACAGTATGGTCTATAGAATAACATACAGTAACCTACCCTGGTATCATTAATACAGTATGGTCTATAGAATAACATACAGTAACCTACCCTGGTATCATTAATACAGTATGGTCTATAGAATAACATACAGTAACCTACCCTGGTATCATTAATACAGTATGCTCTATAGAATAACATACAGTAACCTACCCTGGTATCATTAATACAGTATGGTCTATAGAATAACATACAGTAACCTACCCTGGTATCATTAATACAGTATGGTCTATAGAATAACATACAGTAACCTACCCTGGTATCATTAATACAGTATGGTCTATAGAATAACATACAGTAACCTACCCTGCTATCATTAATACAGTATGGTCTCTAGAATAACATACAGTAACCTACCCTGGTATCATTAATACAGTATGGTCTCTAGAATAACATACAGTAACCTACCCTGGTATCATTAATACAGTATGGTCTCTAGAATAACATACAGTAACCTACCCTGGTATCATTAATACAGTATGGTCTCTAGAATAACATACAGTAACCTACCCTGGTATCATTAATACAGTATGGTCTATAGAATAACATACAGTAACCTACCCTGGTATCATTAATACAGTATGGTCTATAGAATAACATACAGTAACCTACCCTGGTATCATTAATACAGTATGGTCTATAGAATAACATACAGTAACCTACCCTGGTATCATTAATACAGTATGGTCTATAGAATAACACACAGTAACCTACCCTGGTATCATTAATACAGTATGGTCTAAGAATAACATACAGTAACCTACCCTGGTATCATTAATACAGTATGGTCTATAGAATAACATACAGTAACCTACCCTGGTATCATTAATACAGTATGGTCTATAGAATAACATACAGTAACCTACCCTGGTATCATTAATACAGTATGGTCTATAGAATAACATACAGTAACCTAACCCTGGTATCATTAATACAGTAACCAGTAACCCTGGTATCATTAATACAGTAACATGGTCATTAATACAGTATGGTCTATAACATACAGTAACCTACCCTGGTATCATTAATACAGTATGGTCTATAGAATAACATACAGTAACCTACCCTGGTATCATTAATACAGTATGGTCTATAGAATAACATACAGTAACCTACCCTGGTATCATTAATACAGTATGGTCTCTAGAATAACATACAGTAACCTACCCTGGTATCATTAATACAGTATGGTCTATAGAATAACATACAGTAACCTACCCTGGTATCATTAATACAGTATGGTCTATAGAATAACATACAGTAACCTACCCTGGTATCATTAATACAGTATGGTCTATAGAATAACATAATAACATATTTTAACCTGCGTGTCATGATCGCATTTGGTGTAGGGGGACAAAATAAATGTATGCATGATGGCGCGCGCAGACGGTTTGGGTTCCGTGTATGTGCTGTTATTGTGAAGTGGAAACGTCTATGAGCAACAACGGCTCAGCCGAGAAGTGGTAGGCCAACACAAGCTCACAGAACGGGACCTCCAAGTGCTGAAGCGTGTACAGCATAAAAATCATCTGTCCTCGGTTGCAACACTCACTACAGAGTACCAAACTGCCTCTGGAAGCAACGTCAGCACAATAACTGTTTGTCAGGGGCTTTGTGAAATGAGTTTCAATGGCCAAGCAGCCACACACAAGCCTAAGATCACCATACGCAATGCCAAGCGTCGGCTAGAGTGGTGTAAAGCGCGCCGCCATTGGACTCTGGAACAGTGGAAGCAGCCACTACTCTTGTCCCATGAATTACTCCCTTTTTGTTAACCAAGGCCTACTACACAAGCTTCCAACTTACCTAACTTCATTGCTAATGTATAAAAGAATGAGCTACGAAACCTGCTCGCAGGATTGGTTAACTCTTGAGGTCCCTCTGGTCTCAACATATTTAGGTAATTCATCCATTAGTTTTAGTGCCGCCCTTAGTTGGAATAACCTACAAAATTCCTTGCATCTTGATTCAAATAAAATGTTATTGGTCACATAACGTGTTTAGCAGATGTTATTGCGGGTGTAGCGAAATGACTGGCTCGCAGTCGGCATTCCAATTCATCCCAAAGGTGTTCGATTCGGTTGAGGTCAGGGCTCTGTGCAGGCCAGTCAAGTTATTCCACACCGATCTCAACAAATGTTTCCCTGGTACCACAAGGGCAGTTTAGGACTCTGGTGTTTGTTCTCAGAGCACCATTGGGAATGAGACCCTGGTCTCAATTGGGCTACCTTGAATAAATAAATGTTTTTAAAAAATTAAATCAAGTTCATTATAGAATGGCCTTTAGACTACTGTATGCACATCAAGAGTTCAGTGTTCAGTCACAGCAATCATAGCTGCTGAATATCTAAAGAATTCTAATAGATCTATCATAACTGAATCCAACTGAACCTTAAACATGAAGGAATTACTCTCCTTCAAAAATACAAGGCAGGTCTGGGCCTGCGCCATAGAGATAGACAGAGGACTCATCTTTATATCAAATCACATCTCTCCCATTATAGCATAACCGCATGGGCAGCGTCATGGAGGCAATCTCCATATTGAAGTAGTACTTTTTCTTCATGATTGGCTGATCCAGATAGGACATGACTCCAACAGGGTTATCGGGATGGATCAGCCAATAAAGTTGGAAGTCCCACCCAGTTAACTATATTAAATACAACCTATATTAATAGAACCTTTTGGCGACTAGGGGCCTCTATTATTCTCTATGGTCTGCACCAAGCCTGTCTGCAGGGTATATTGTGCTAGAGCGCCCTCTGGTGGCTCAACGCCCAATAAGGACTTAATGAGATATTATTCATTATTAGTATCAGTTATAAATAGAGAATAATGAGAAGAAAATGTTAATAATTAATGCCAATATTGGTTGCAGACCTTGCGGACCAAACTCCACTCCATGGTGAAGGAAGTTTACGAACTTCACCAACAGAGTGGAGAAGAGACCAGGCTTTGCGGAATCTAGCCCCGACTACATCGATTATTATTATTATCAGTTATAAATAGAGAGTAATGAGAAGAACATTTGAATAATTATTGCCTCTATTGGTTGCATGTGGCAGACCTTGGGGACCAAAGTCCACTCCATGGTTAGAGACCTTTGTAACAATAGTTGCTTTCCTTTCTTTGCTTGCTGAAATCCATACATTTTCAATAAACGTGAATACAACCACCGACTTTTTGCTTGTTTCCGTTTCTCGAAGGTGGCAACTCAGCACACGTGTCAATGTAAATCCGATGAAGTGTGTAAATAAAACCTATAATAAAATTATTGTAATATGTAAAAAAAAATATTTATATGATTTCTCTCTCTTATTTCTCAGTATCTCTAGAGTCTGGACAGAAATGTGCCATGTCAATAAAGTTATGGAACAAATGTATTGTTTATGAATGGTTGTCACCAGCTGTTAGAGCGTGTGATTTGATTGGACACAAAGGCACACGTCATGTCATCCCTTTACTTATTGACCTTGAGCGAATCGATGAAGTCGGAGCGAGATTCCGCAAAGCCTGGTCTCTGCTCCACTCTGCTGGTGAAGTTCTCCTTAAACTTCCTTCACCATGGAATGAGGTTTAGTCCGCTAGGGGCAGACCTTGAGTTGGAGCCTATTGGCCTACCGAAATGTGTTCTATGACTAAAAAGAAAGTCAAGGTGATAAATGTATTATATGTTAGTAGAAATGGCAATACTAACGAGGTGTCTATTCTCCATGTCAGTTTATCAGCACTTGTCTCCTGTCTGCCAGCGAGGAGGAGGAGGAGGTCTCTGTTGTTTCTTCATTTACGTCACCCCTCTTTCAATCCCTTCCTCCTTCCGTCCTGCTCTACATACAACGTCAACGGGGGACACCACGTTCAAACTGGTTTCTCATATTAACACCCACCACAATCACTTCGCCACCATAAACCTCTTTTGGAACCAGGTGAGTTGAATATCTGTTAATTGGTGAAATAAAGGACGGAAACAACAGAGCGAATAGAGTAGACCGGCCGGAGAGGCGACAGTGTTTCTAGTCTAGCGTCATTTATCTCATTCCTTTTCACTCGGTTTGGAAATGGCTCTCTGTGTATCGCGAGTGTGTAATGTGCTTGTTTACGCGGTTTCTTTATGGCGGTTAACATCGGCTTGTAAACAAAAAGCCCGTCTACGTCAGCCACTACGTAGCCAAAATGTCGTCTTTTATTTGACTTCCACATTCTATGTCCCATGCCACAAACCGATGGCGTCGTGAGGGGGGGATGGAGGGAGTGTGAAAGAGACCCATAAACGAGTAGCGAGGCCACACTAGGTATCCCCATGTCAGAGCTGAGCGCTCCATGCCACTAGCGGGTCTGGCCGAACCTATCTTTAGTAGGCCCGTCCAGAACCTGTCTTTCTTCAACTTAGTTTTCCTGTCAAGTTATCGGCCCATTTAAAGATACAGCGCGTGTTCAGAGGCTAATAATGACCAACCAATTGAAACAAGTCCCGATGTTTTTTTTGTGCTGGTGGATACATTTGTTACGACCATTGAGGAATGGTTAGGCTACTTTGAAACTGATAATGTAGGTCTGCCAGGTCTGAGTTGGTGAAGATACGTTGTTGCGGACACTCCATTGCATCAACATGCAATAGACTCGAGGCTGATGCTTCTTGTTGCAAATGAATGGATTTCTGACCCAATCTCTAGTCTTTTGTGAAGCATCAGCATTAGCCTCAACAACAGTTATAATCTAGTCCAGGGGAACACAGATCTGTCCCTACGAGGTCTGGAGTACTGCTGCTTTTCTGTTCTACCTGATAATGAATTGCACCCACAATACACTCAGGGACAGATATTTAGGCAACACAGTGATATGGATTATTGTACTGCATTACAGGTACGCCCAATGTAATAGATCATTAATAGTAGTCAGATATTGGTGAATAAACACTGTCGCAGGTAGTGCACTGCATACCAGGTGCTACTGAACATCTGGTTTATGAGTTGATAGTCTGGTACTGGAGATTACAGTAATGTCATGGAGGTGGTATAGTAGATTATAGTAATGTCATGGAGGTGGTACAGTAGATTATAGTAATAGTATTGTCATGGAGGTGGTACAGTAGATTATAGTAATGTCATGGAGGTGGGACAGTAGATTATAGTAATGTCATGGAGGTGGTACAGTAGATTATAGTAATGTCATGGAGGTGGTACAGTAGATTATAGTAATGTCATGGAGGTGGTACAGTAGATTATAGTAATGTCATGGAGGTGGTATAGTAGATTATAGTCATGTCATGGAGGTGGTACAGTAGATTATAGTAATGTCATGGAGGTGGTATAGTAGATTATAGTAATGTCATGGAGGTGGTACAGTAGATTATAGTAATGTCATGGAGGTGGTATAGTAGATTATAGTAATGTCATGGAGGTGGTACAGTAGATTATAGTAATAGTAATGTCATGGAGGTGGTACAGTAGATTATAGTAATGTCATGGAGGTGGTATAGTAGATTATAGTAATGTCATGGAGGTGGTATAGTAGATTATAGTAATGTCATGGAGGTGGTACAGTAGATTATAGTATTGTCATGGAGGTGGTACAGTAGATTATAGTAATGTCATGGAGGTGGTACAGTAGATTATAGTAATGTCATGGAGGTGGTATAGTAGATTATAGTAATGTCATGGAGGTGGTACTGTAGATTATAGTAATGTCATGGAGGTGGTATAGTAGATTATAGTAATGTCATGGAGGTGGTACAGTAGATTATAGTAATGTCATGGAGGTGGTACAGTAGATTATAGTAATGTCATGGAGGTGGTATAGTAGATTATAGTAATGTCATGGAGGTGGTACAGTAGATTATAGTAATGTCATGGAGGTGGTATAGTAGATTATAGTAATGTCATGGAGGTGGTACAGTAGATTATAGTAATAGTAATGTCATGGAGGTGGTACAGTAGATTATAGTAATGTCATGGAGGTGGTATAGTAGATTATAGTAATGTCATGGAGGTGGTATAGTAGATTATAGTAATGTCATGGAGGTGGTACAGTAGATTATAGTAATGTCATGGAGGTGGGACAGTAGATTATAGTAATGTCATGGAGGTGGTACAGTAGATTATAGTAATGTCATGGAGGTGGTACAGTAGATTATAGTAATGTCATGGAGGTGGTACAGTAGATTATAGTAATGTCATGGAGGTGGTATAGTAGATTATAGTCATGTCATGGAGGTGGTACAGTAGATTATAGTAATGTCATGGAGGTGGTATAGTAGATTATAGTAATGTCATGGAGGTGGTACAGTAGATTATAGTAATGTCATGGAGGTGGTATAGTAGATTATAGTAATGTCATGGAGGTGGTACAGTAGATTATAGTAATAGTAATGTCATGGAGGTGGTACAGTAGATTATAGTAATGTCATGGAGGTGGTATAGTAGATTATAGTAATGTCATGGAGGTGGTATAGTAGATTATAGTAATGTCATGGAGGTGGTACAGTAGATTATAGTATTGTCATGGAGGTGGTACAGTAGATTATAGTAATGTCATGGAGGTGGTACAGTAGATTATAGTAATGTCATGGAGGTGGTATAGTAGATTATAGTAATGTCATGGAGGTGGTACTGTAGATTATAGTAATGTCATGGAGGTGGTATAGTAGATTATAGTAATGTCATGGAGGTGGTACAGTAGATTATAGTAATGTCATGGAGGTGGTACAGTAGATTATAGTAATGTCATGGAGGTGGTATAGTAGATTATAGTAATGTCATGGAGGTGGTACAGTAGATTATAGTAATGTCATGGAGGTGGTATAGTAGATTATAGTAATGTCATGGAGGTGGTACAGTAGATTATAGTAATAGTAATGTCATGGAGGTGGTACAGTAGATTATAGTAATGTCATGGAGGTGGTATAGTAGATTATAGTAATGTCATGGAGGTGGTACAGTAGATTATAGTAATGTCATGGAGGTGGTATAGTAGATTATAGTAATGTCATGGAGGTGGTACAGTAGATTATAGTAATAGTAATGTCATGGAGGTGGTACAGTAGATTATAGTAATGTCATGGAGGTGGTATAGTAGATTATAGTAATGTCATGGAGGTGGTATAGTAGATTATAGTAATGTCATGGAGGTGGTACAGTAGATTATAGTAATGTCATGGAGGTGGTACCGTAGATTATAGTAATGTCATGGAGGTGTTACTGTAGATTATAGTAATAGTAATGTCATGGAGGTGGTACAGTAGATTATAGTAATGTCATGGAGGTGGTACAGTAGATTATAGTAATGTCATGGAGGTGGTACAGTAGATTATAGTAATGTCATGGAGGTGGTACAGTAGATTATAGTAATAGTAATGTCATGGAGGTGGTACAGTAGATTATAGTAATGTCATGGAGGTGGTATAGTAGATTATAGTAATGTCATGGAGGTGGTATAGTAGATTATAGTAATGTCATGGAGGTGGTACAGTAGATTATAGTAATGTCATGGAGGTGGTACAGTAGATTATAGTAATGTCATGGAGGTGGTACAGTAGATTATAGTAATGTCATGGAGGTGGTATAGTAGATTATAGTAATGTCATGGAGGTGGTATAGTAGATTATAGTAATGTCATGGAGGTGGTACAGTAGATTATAGTAATGTCATGGAGGTGGTACAGTAGATTATAGTAATGTCATGGAGGTGGTACCGTAGATTATAGTAATGTCATGGAGGTGGTATAGTAGATTATAGTAATAGTAATGTCATGGAGGTGGTACAGTAGATTATAGTAATGTCATGGAGGTGGTATAGTAGATTATAGTAATGTCATGGAGGTGGTATAGTAGATTATAGTAATGTCATGGAGGTGGTACAGTAGATTATAGTATTGTCATGGAGGTGGTACAGTAGATTATAGTAATGTCATGGAGGTGGTACAGTAGATTATAGTAATGTCATGGAGGTGGTATAGTAGATTATAGTAATGTCATGGAGGTGGTACTGTAGATTATAGTAATGTCATGGAGGTGGTATAGTAGATTATAGTAATGTCATGGAGGTGGTACAGTAGATTATAGTAATGTCATGGAGGTGGTACAGTAGATTATAGTAATGTCATGGAGGTGGTATAGTAGATTATAGTAATGTCATGGAGGTGGTACAGTAGATTATAGTAATGTCATGGAGGTGGTATAGTAGATTATAGTAATGTCATGGAGGTGGTACAGTAGATTATAGTAATAGTAATGTCATGGAGGTGGTACAGTAGATTATAGTAATGTCATGGAGGTGGTATAGTAGATTATAGTAATGTCATGGAGGTGGTACAGTAGATTATAGTAATGTCATGGAGGTGGTATAGTAGATTATAGTAATGTCATGGAGGTGGTACAGTAGATTATAGTAATAGTAATGTCATGGAGGTGGTACAGTAGATTATAGTAATGTCATGGAGGTGGTATAGTAGATTATAGTAATGTCATGGAGGTGGTATAGTAGATTATAGTAATGTCATGGAGGTGGTACAGTAGATTATAGTAATGTCATGGAGGTGGTACCGTAGATTATAGTATGTATGGAGGTGTAATGTCATGGAGGTGTTACTGTAGATTATAGTAATAGTAATGTCATGGAGGTGGTACAGTAGATTATAGTAATGTCATGGAGGTGGTACAGTAGATTATAGTAATGTCATGGAGGTGGTACAGTAGATTATAGTAATGTCATGGAGGTGGTACAGTAGATTATAGTAATAGTAATGTCATGGAGGTGGTACAGTAGATTATAGTAATGTCATGGAGGTGGTATAGTAGATTATAGTAATGTCATGGAGGTGGTATAGTAGATTATAGTAATGTCATGGAGGTGGTACAGTAGATTATAGTAATGTCATGGAGGTGGTACAGTAGATTATAGTAATGTCATGGAGGTGGTACAGTAGATTATAGTAATGTCATGGAGGTGGTATAGTAGATTATAGTAATGTCATGGAGGTGGTATAGTAGATTATAGTAATGTCATGGAGGTGGTACAGTAGATTATAGTAATGTCATGGAGGTGGTACAGTAGATTATAGTAATGTCATGGAGGTGGTACAGTAGATTATAGTAATGTCATGGAGGTGGTATAGTAGATTATAGTAATGTCATGGAGGTGGTACAGTAGATTATATTAATGTCATGGAGGTGGTACTGTAGATTATAGTAATGTCATGGAGGTGGTACTGTAGATTATAGTAATTTCATGGAGGTGGTACTGTAGATTATAGTAATAGTAATGTCATGGAGGTGGTACTGTAGATTATAGTAATGTCATGGAGGTGGTACAGTAGATTATAGTAATGTCATGGAGGTGGTACAGTAGATTATAGTAATGTCATGGAGGTGGTACAGTAGATTATAGTAATGTCATGGAGGTGGTACTGTAGATTATAGTAATGTCATGGAGGTGGTATAGTAGATTATAGTAATGTCATGGAGGTGGTATAGTAGATTATAGTAATGTCATGGAGGTGGTACAGTAGATTATAGTAATGTCATGGAGGTGGTACAGTAGATTATAGTAATGTCATGGAGGTGGTATAGTAGATTATAGTAATGTCATGGAGGTGGTATAGTAGATTATAGTAATGTCATGGAGGTGGTACTGTAGATTATAGTAATGTCATGGAGGTGGTACAGTAGATTATAGTAATGTCATGGAGGTGGTACAGTAGATTATAGTAATGTCATGGAGGTGGTATAGTAGATTATAGTAATGTCATGGAGGTGGTACAGTAGATTATAGTAATGTCATGGAGGTGGTACAGTAGATTATAGTAATGGCATGGAGGTGGTACAGTACATTATAGTAATGTCATGGAGGTGGTACAGTAGATTATAGTAATGTCATGGAGGTGGTACTGTAGATTATAGTAATGTCATAGAGGTGGTATAGTAGATTATAGTAATGTCATGGAGGTGGTACAGTAGATTATAGTAATGTCATGGAGGTGGTACAGTAGATTATAGTAATGTCATGGAGGTGGTACTGTAGATTATAGTAATGTCATAGAGGTGGTATAGTAGATTATAGTAATGTCATGGAGGTGGTACTGTAGATTATAGTAATGTCATGGAGGTGGTATAGTAGATTATAGTAATGTCATGGAGGTGGTACAGTAGATTATAGTAATGTCATGGAGGTGGTACAGTAGATTATAGTAATGTCATGGAGGTCGTACAGTAGATTATAGTAATGTCATGGAGGTGGTACAGTAGATTATAGTAATGTCATGGAGGTGGTACTGTAGATTATAGTAATGTCATGGAGGTGGTATAGTAGATTATAGTAATGTCATGGAGGTGGTACTGTAGATTATAGTAATGTCATGGAGGTGGTACAGTAGATTATAGTAATAGTAATGTCATGGAGGTGGTACAGTAGATTATAGTAATGTCATGGAGGTGGTACAGTAGATTATAGTAATGTCATGGAGGTGGTATAGTAGATTATAGTAATGTCATGGAGGTGGTACAGTAGATTATAGTAATGTCATGGAGGTGGTACAGTAGGTAATAGTAATGTCATGGAGGTGGTACAGTAGATTATAGTAATGTCATGGAGGTGGTACAGTAGATTATAGTAATGTCATGGAGGTGGTACAGTAGATTATAGTAATGTCATGGAGGTGGTACAGTAGATTATAGTAATGTCATGGAGGTGGTACTGTAGATTATAGTAATAGTAATGTCATGGAGGTGGTATAGTAGATTATAGTAATGTCATGGAGGTGGTACTGTAGATTATAGTAATGTCATGGAGGTGGTACAGTAGATTATAGTAATGTCATGGAGGTGGTACAGTAGATTATAGTAATGTCATGGAGGTGGTATAGTAGATTATAGTAATGTCATGGAGGTGGTACCGTAGATTATAGTAATGTCATGGAGGTGGTATAGTAGATTATAGTAATGTCATGGAGGTGGTACAGTAGATTATATTAATGTCATGGAGGTGGTACTGTAGATTATAGTAATGTCATGGAGGTGGTACTGTAGATTATAGTAATGTCATGGAGGTGGTATAGTAGATTATAGTAATGTCATGGAGGTGGTACAGTAGATTATAGTAATGTCATGGAGGTGGTACAGTAGATTATAGTAATGTCATGGAGGTGGTATAGTAGATTATAGTAATGTCATGGAGGTGGTACAGTAGATTATAGTAATGTCATGGAGGTGGTATAGTAGATTATAGTAATGTCATGGAGGTGGTACAGTAGATTATAGTATTGTCATGGAGGTGGTACAGTAGATTATAGTAATGTCATGGAGGTGGTACAGTAGATTATAGTAATGTCATGGAGGTGGTATAGTAGATTATAGTAATGTCATGGAGGTGGTACTGTAGATTATAGTAATGTCATGGAGGTGGTATAGTAGATTATAGTAATGTCATGGAGGTGGTACAGTAGATTATAGTAATGTCATGGAGGTGGTACAGTAGATTATAGTAATGTCATGGAGGTGGTATAGTAGATTATAGTAATGTCATGGAGGTGGTACAGTAGATTATAGTAATGTCATGGAGGTGGTATAGTAGATTATAGTAATGTCATGGAGGTGGTACAGTAGATTATAGTAATAGTAATGTCATGGAGGTGGTACAGTAGATTATAGTAATGTCATGGAGGTGGTATAGTAGATTATAGTAATGTCATGGAGGTGGTATAGTAGATTATAGTAATGTCATGGAGGTGGTACAGTAGATTATAGTAATGTCATGGAGGTGGTACAGTAGATTATAGTAATGTCATGGAGGTGGTACCGTAGATTATAGTAATGTCATGGAGGTGTTACTGTAGATTATAGTAATAGTAATGTCATGGAGGTGGTACAGTAGATTATAGTAATGTCATGGAGGTGGTACAGTAGATTATAGTAATGTCATGGAGGTGGTACAGTAGATTATAGTAATGTCATGGAGGTGGTACAGTAGATTATAGTAATAGTAATGTCATGGAGGTGGTACAGTAGATTATAGTAATGTCATGGAGGTGGTATAGTAGATTATAGTAATGTCATGGAGGTGGTATAGTAGATTATAGTAATGTCATGGAGGTGGTACAGTAGATTATAGTAATGTCATGGAGGTGGTACAGTAGATTATAGTAATGTCATGGAGGTGGTACAGTAGATTATAGTAATGTCATGGAGGTGGTATAGTAGATTATAGTAATGTCATGGAGGTGGTATAGTAGATTATAGTAATGTCATGGAGGTGGTACAGTAGATTATAGTAATGTCATGGAGGTGGTACAGTAGATTATAGTAATGTCATGGAGGTGGTACCGTAGATTATAGTAATGTCATGGAGGTGGTATAGTAGATTATAGTAATGTCATGGAGGTGGTACAGTAGATTATATTAATGTCATGGAGGTGGTACTGTAGATTATAGTAATGTCATGGAGGTGGTACTGTAGATTATAGTAATTTCATGGAGGTGGTACTGTAGATTATAGTAATAGTAATGTCATGGAGGTGGTACTGTAGATTATAGTAATGTCATGGAGGTGGTACAGTAGATTATAGTAATGTCATGGAGGTGGTACAGTAGATTATAGTAATGTCATGGAGGTGGTACAGTAGATTATAGTAATGTCATGGAGGTGGTACTGTAGATTATAGTAATGTCATGGAGGTGGTATAGTAGATTATAGTAATGTCATGGAGGTGGTATAGTAGATTATAGTAATGTCATGGAGGTGGTACAGTAGATTATAGTAATGTCATGGAGGTGGTACAGTAGATTATAGTAATGTCATGGAGGTGGTATAGTAGATTATAGTAATGTCATGGAGGTGGTATAGTAGATTATAGTAATGTCATGGAGGTGGTACTGTAGATTATAGTAATGTCATGGAGGTGGTACAGTAGATTATAGTAATGTCATGGAGGTGGTACAGTAGATTATAGTAATGTCATGGAGGTGGTATAGTAGATTATAGTAATGTCATGGAGGTGGTACAGTAGATTATAGTAATGTCATGGAGGTGGTACAGTAGATTATAGTAATGGCATGGAGGTGGTACAGTACATTATAGTAATGTCATGGAGGTGGTACAGTAGATTATAGTAATGTCATGGAGGTGGTACTGTAGATTATAGTAATGTCATAGAGGTGGTATAGTAGATTATAGTAATGTCATGGAGGTGGTACAGTAGATTATAGTAATGTCATGGAGGTGGTACAGTAGATTATAGTAATGTCATGGAGGTGGTACTGTAGATTATAGTAATGTCATAGAGGTGGTATAGTAGATTATAGTAATGTCATGGAGGTGGTACTGTAGATTATAGTAATGTCATGGAGGTGGTATAGTAGATTATAGTAATGTCATGGAGGTGGTACAGTAGATTATAGTAATGTCATGGAGGTGGTACAGTAGATTATAGTAATGTCATGGAGGTCGTACAGTAGATTATAGTAATGTCATGGAGGTGGTACAGTAGATTATAGTAATGTCATGGAGGTGGTACTGTAGATTATAGTAATGTCATGGAGGTGGTATAGTAGATTATAGTAATGTCATGGAGGTGGTACTGTAGATTATAGTAATGTCATGGAGGTGGTACAGTAGATTATAGTAATAGTAATGTCATGGAGGTGGTACAGTAGATTATAGTAATGTCATGGAGGTGGTACAGTAGATTATAGTAATGTCATGGAGGTGGTATAGTAGATTATAGTAATGTCATGGAGGTGGTACAGTAGATTATAGTAATGTCATGGAGGTGGTACAGTAGATTATAGTAATAGTAATGTCATGGAGGTGGTACAGTAGATTATAGTAATGTCATGGAGGTGGTACAGTAGATTATAGTAATGTCATGGAGGTGGTACAGTAGATTATAGTAATGTCATGGAGGTGGTACAGTAGATTATAGTAATGTCATGGAGGTGGTACTGTAGATTATAGTAATAGTAATGTCATGGAGGTGGTATAGTAGATTATAGTAATGTCATGGAGGTGGTACTGTAGATTATAGTAATGTCATGGAGGTGGTACAGTAGATTATAGTAATGTCATGGAGGTGGTACAGTAGATTATAGTAATGTCATGGAGGTGGTATAGTAGATTATAGTAATGTCATGGAGGTGGTACCGTAGATTATAGTAATGTCATGGAGGTGGTATAGTAGATTATAGTAATGTCATGGAGGTGGTACAGTAGATTATATTAATGTCATGGAGGTGGTACTGTAGATTATAGTAATGTCATGGAGGTGGTACTGTAGATTATAGTAATTTCATGGAGGTGGTACTGTAGATTATAGTAATAGTAATGTCATGGAGGTGGTACTGTAGATTATAGTAATGTCATGGAGGTGGTACAGTAGATTATAGTAATGTCATGGAGGTGGTACAGTAGATTATAGTAATGTCATGGAGGTGGTACAGTAGATTATAGTAATGTCATGGAGGTGGTACTGTAGATTATAGTAATGTCATGGAGGTGGTATAGTAGATTATAGTAATGTCATGGAGGTGGTATAGTAGATTATAGTAATGTCATGGAGGTGGTACAGTAGATTATAGTAATGTCATGGAGGTGGTAAAGTAGATTATAGTAATGTCATGGAGGTGGTATAGTAGATTATAGTAATGTCATGGAGGTGGTATAGTAGATTATAGTAATGTCATGGAGGTGGTACTGTAGATTATAGTAATGTCATGGAGGTGGTACAGTAGATTATAGTAATGTCATGGAGGTGGTACAGTAGATTATAGTAATGTCATGGAGGTGGTATAGTAGATTATAGTAATGTCATGGAGGTGGTACAGTAGATTATAGTAATGGCATGGAGGTGGTACAGTACATTATAGTAATGGCATGGAGGTGGTACAGTACATTATAGTAATGTCATGGAGGTGGTACTGTAGATTATAGTAATGTCATAGAGGTGGTATAGTAGATTATAGTAATGTCATGGAGGTGGTACAGTAGATTATAGTAATGTCATGGAGGTGGTACAGTAGATTATAGTAATGTCATGGAGGTGGTACTGTAGATTATAGTAATGTCATAGAGGTGGTATAGTAGATTATAGTAATGTCATGGAGGTGGTACTGTAGATTATAGTAATGTCATGGAGGTGGTATAGTAGATTATAGTAATGTCATGGAGGTGGTACAGTAGATTATAGTAATGTCATGGAGGTGGTACAGTAGATTATAGTAATGTCATGGAGGTGGTACAGTAGATTATAGTAATGTCATGGAGGTGGTACCGTAGATTATAGTAATGTCATGGAGGTGTTACTGTAGATTATAGTAATGTCATGGAGGTGGTATAGTAGATTATAGTAATGTCATGGAGGTGGTACAGTAGATTATAGTAATGTCATGGAGGTGGTACAGTAGATTATAGTAATAGTAATGTCATGGAGGTGGTACAGTAGATTATAGTAATGTCATGGAGGTGGTACAGTAGATTATAGTAATGTCATGGAGGTGGTATAGTAGATTATAGTAATGTCATGGAGGTGGTATAGTAGATTATAGTAATGTCATGGAGGTGGTACAGTAGATTATAGTAATGTCATGGAGGTGGTACAGTAGATTATAGTAATAGTAATGTCATGGAGGTGGTACAGTAGATTATAGTAATGTCATGGAGGTGGTACAGTAGATTATAGTAATGTCATGGAGGTGGTACAGTAGATTATAGTAATGTCATGGAGGTGGTACAGTAGATTATAGTAATGTCATGGAGGTGGTACTGTAGATTATAGTAATAGTAATGTCATGGAGGTGGTATAGTAGATTATAGTAATGTCATGGAGGTGGTACTGTAGATTATAGTAATGTCATGGAGGTGGTACAGTAGATTATAGTAATGTCATGGAGGTGGTACTGTAGATTATAGTAATGTCATGGAGGTGGTACAGTAGATTATAGTAATGTCATGGAGGTGGTACAGTAGATTATAGTAATGTCATGGAGGTGGTATAGTAGATTATAGTAATGTCATGGAGGTGGTACAGTAGATTATAGTAATGTCATGGAGGTGGTACAGTAGATTATAGTAATGTCATGGAGGTGGTACAGTAGATTATAGTAATGTCATGGAGGTGGTACAGTAGATTATAGTAATGTCATGGAGGTGGTACAGTAGATTATAGTAATAGTAATGTCATGGAGGTGGTACAGTAGATTATAGTAATGTCATGGAGGTGGTACAGTAGATTATAGTAATGTCATGGAGGTGGTACAGTAGATTATAGTAATGTCATGGAGGTGGTACAGTAGATTATAGTAATGTCATGGAGGTGGTACAGTAGATTATAGTAATGTCATGGAGGTGGTACAGTAGATTATAGTAATGTCATGGAGGTGGTACAGTAGATTATAGTAATGTCATGGAGGTGGTATAGTAGATTATAGTAATGTCATGGAGGTGGTACAGTAGATTATAGTAATGTCATGGAGGTGGTACAGTAGATTATAGTAATGTCATGGAGGTGGTACAGTAGATTATAGTAATGTCATGGAGGTGGTATAGTAGATTATAGTAATGTCATGGAGGTGGTACAGTAGATTATAGTAATGTCATGGAGGTGGTACAGTAGATTATAGTAATGTCATGGAGGTGGTATAGTAGATTATAGTAATGTCATGGAGGTGGTACAGTAGATTATAGTAATGTCATGGAGGTGGTATAGTAGATTATAGTAATGTCATGGAGGTGGTACAGTAGATTATAGTAATGTCATGGAGGTGGTATAGTAGATTATAGTAATGTCATGGAGGTGGTACTGTAGATTATAGTAATAGTAATGTCATGGAGGTGGTACAGTAGATTATAGTAATGTCATGGAGGTGGTACTGTAGATTATAGTAATGTCATGGAGGTGGTACAGTAGATTATAGTAATGTCATGGAGGTGGTACAGTAGATTATAGTAATGTCATGGAGGTGGTACAGTAGATTATAGTAATGTCATGGAGGTGGTATAGTAGATTATAGTAATGTCATGGAGGTGGGACAGTAGATTATAGTATTGTCATGGAGGTGGTACAGTAGATTATAGTAATGTCATGGAGGTGGTACAGTAGATTATAGTAATGTCATGGAGGTGGTACAGTAGATTATAGTAATGTCATGGAGGTGGTACAGTAGATTATAGTAATGTCATGGAGGTGGTACAGTAGATTATAGTAATGTCATGGAGGTGGTACCGTAGATTATAGTAATGTCATGGAGGTGGTACAGTAGATTATAGTAATGTCATGGAGGTGGTACAGTAGATTATAGTAATGTCATGGAGGTGGTATAGTAGATTATAGTAATGTCATGGAGGTGGTACAGTAGATTATAGTAATGTCATGGAGGTGGTACAGTAGATTATAGTAATGTCATGGAGGTGGTATAGTAGATTATAGTAATGTCATGGAGGTGGTACAGTAGATTATAGTAATGTCATGGAGGTGGTACAGTAGATTATAGTAATGTCATGGAGGTGGTACAGTAGATTATAGTAATGTCATGGAGGTGGTACAGTAGATTATAGTAATGTCATGGAGGTGGTATAGTAGATTATAGTAATGTCATGGAGGTGGTATAGTAGATTATAGTAATGTCATGGAGGTGGTACAGTAGATTATAGTAATGTCATGGAGGTGGTATAGTAGATTATAGTAATGTCATGGAGGTGGTACAGTAGATTATAGTAATAGTAATGTCATGGAGGTGGTACAGTAGATTATAGTAATGTCATGGAGGTGGTACAGTAGATTATAGTAATGTCATGGAGGTGGTATAGTAGATTATAGTAATGTCATGGAGGTGGTATAGTAGATTATAGTAATGTCATGGAGGTGGTATAGTAGATTATAGTAATAGTAATGTCATGGAGGTGGGACAGTAGATTATAGTAATGTCATGGAGGTGGTATAGTAGATTATAGTAATGTCATGGAGGTGGTACAGTAGATTATAGTAATGTCATGGAGGTGGTATAGTAGATTATAGTAATGTCATGGAGGTGGTATAGTAGATTATAGTAATGTCATGGAGGTGGTACAGTAGATTATAGTAATGTCATGGAGGTGGTACAGTAGATTATAGTAATGTCATGGAGGTGGTACAGTAGATTATAGTAATGTCATAGAGGTGGTACAGTAGATTATAGTAATGTCATGGAGGTGGTATAGTAGATTATAGTAATGTCATGGAGGTGGTACAGTAGATTATAGTAATGTCATGGAGGTGGTATAGTAGATTATAGTAATGTCATGGAGGTGGTATAGTAGATTATAGTAATGTCATGGAGGAGGTGGTACAGTAGATTATAGTAATGTCATGGAGGTGGTATAGTAGATTATAGTAATGTCATGGAGGTGGTACAGTAGATTATAGTAATGTCATGGAGGTGGTATAGTAGATTATAGTAATGTCATGGAGGTGGTACAGTAGATTATAGTAATGTCATGGAGGTGGTACAGTAGATTATAGTAATGTCATGGAGGTGGTACAGTAGATTATAGTAATGTCATAGAGGTGGTACAGTAGATTATAGTAATGTCATGGAGGTGGTACAGTAGATTATAGTAATGTCATGGAGGTGGTATAGTAGATTATAGTAATGTCATGGAGGTGGTACAGTAGATTATAGTAATGTCATGGAGGTGGTACAGTAGATTATAGTAATAGTAATGTCATGGAGGTGGTACAGTAGATTATAGTAATGTCATGGAGGTGGTATAGTAGATTATAGTAATGTCATGGAGGTGGTACAGTAGATTATAGTAATGTCATGGAGGTGGTACAGTAGATTATAGTAATGTCATGGAGGTGGTACAGTAGATTATAGTAATGTCATAGAGGTGGTACAGTAGATTATAGTAATGTCATGGAGGTGGTATAGTAGATTATAGTAATGTCATGGAGGTGGTACAGTAGATTATAGTAATGTCATGGAGGTGGTATAGTAGATTATAGTAATGTCATGGGGGTGGTACAGTAGATTATAGTAATGTCATGGAGGTGGTACAGTAGATTATAGTAATGTCATAGAGGTGGTACAGTAGATTATAGTAATGTCATAGAGGTGGTACAGTAGATTATAGTAATGTCATGGAGGTGGTATCGTAGATTATAGTAATGTCTATTTTTATCATTGTACCATTCGGGCTTCAGGAAAAAGCATAGCACAATTACAGCAGGCATGAATGTTTTAAATTATATCAAAGCCCTTGACAAAAAACAGCACTGTGGCTTTTGATACAGTTGATCATGTATACTAAGGCAGAGATTGGAGGTGGTCTTTCGGAGCATGCAGTTGCATAGTTTGCTAACTATCTGTCTGATAGAACTCAGTACACTCTGTTTGATGGGCTCTTTTCTGTGTGTAGTGGTGTGCCCCAGGGCTGTGTACTTGGTCCCATCTTATTCACTATTTATATAAATAATTTAGACAAAAATCTGCAAAAAGTAACTTCAGTTTTATGCTGATGATACAGTTATTTATTGTTGTGCCTCGTCTCTCACAAAAGCTTTCCAGAACTTGCAAACTGCTTTTTATACTGTTCAACATACCTTGTGTCAATTAAAGCTTATCCTCAATACTGACAAAACTAAACTAATGGTGTTTTCTAAAGCAAGAAATAGACCTCTGAACCTTTCATCTATTACTACCTGTCACGGCAAGGAGATTGAGACTAACCTCATATAAATATCTTGGAATTTTAATTGATGAAGGCCTCTTTTTTTAAATTGCACATTCAAGAACTTACAATTTTTTAAAAACTGAAGTTGGGATTTTATTTTAGGAACAAGGCCTGTTTTTCTTTTGAAGCCAGAAGGAGGCTAGTATCAGCTACATTTATGCCTTTACTAGACTATGGGGATATTTTATATATGAATGCTTCCGCTCAGTGTTTAAGATCAATTGACACCCTTTACCATGGCACATTGAGATTTATTTTAAACAGCAAAACCCTTACGTACCACTGCACTTTATATACCAGGGTTGGCTGGCCTTCTCTAGTCACTCCTAGGCTCAGTCACTGGTATACTTTTATTTACAAAGCCATTACACACCACTGCACTTTATATACCAGGGTTGGCTGGCCTTCTCTAGTCACTCCTAGGCTCAGTCACTGGTATACTTTTATTTACAAAGCCATTACACACCACTGCACTTTATATACCAGGGTTGGCTGGCAGTCACTCAAGGCTTTTATTTACAGTCACTGGTATACTTTTATTTACAGCCATTACACACCACTGCACTTTATATACCAGGGTTGGCTGGCCTTCTCTAGTCACTCTAGGCTCAGTCACTGGTATACTTTTATTTACAAAGCCATTACACACCACTGCACTTTATATACCAGGGTTGGCTGGCCTTCTCTAGTCATCCTAGGCTCAGTCACTGGTATACTTTTATTTACAAAGCCATTACACAACTGCACTTTATATACCAGGGTTGGCTGGCCTTCTTTTCCTAGGCTCAGTCACTGGTATACTTTTATTTACAAAGCCATTACACACCACTGCACTTTATATACCAGGGTTGGCTGGCCTTCTCTAGCACTCCTAGGCTCAGTCACTGGTATACTTTTATTTACAAAGCCATTACACACCACTGCACTTTATATACCAGGGTTGGCTGGCCTTCTCTAGTCACTCCTAGGCTCAGTCACTGGTATACTTTTATTTACAAAGCCATTACACCTGCACTTTATAATAGGGTTGGCTTGGCCTTCTCTAGTCATCTGGCTCAGTCACTGGTATACTTTTATTTACAAAGCCATTACACACCACTGCACTTTATATATTTGGCCTTCTCTAGTCACTCCTAGGCTCAGTCACTGGTATACTTTTATTTTAAAGCCATTAACACCACTGCACTTTATATACCAGGGTTTTTCTTTCACTCCTAGGCTCAGTCACTGGTATCTTTTATTTACAAAGCCATTACACACCACTGCACTTTATATACCAGGGTTGGCTGGCCTTCTTTCACTCCTAGGCTCAGTCACTGGTATACTTTTATTTACAAAGCCATTACACACCACTGCACTTTATATACAATTGGCTGGCCTTCTCTTCACTCCTAGGCTCAGTCACTGGTATATTTTAAACAGCAAAGCCATTACACACCACTGCACTTTATATACCAGGGTTGGCTGGCCTTCTCTAGTCACTCCTAGGCTCAGTCACTGGTATACTTTTATTTACAAAGCCATTACACACCACTGCACTTTATATACCAGGGTTGGCTGGCCTTCTCTAGTCACTCCTAGGCTCAGTCACTGGTATACTTTTATTTACAAAGCCATTACACACCACTGCACTTTATATACCAGGGTTGGCTGGCCTTCTCTAGTCACTCCTAGGCTCAGTCACTGGTATACTTTTATTTACAAAGCCATTACACACCACTGCACTTTATATACCAGGGTTGGCTGGCCTTCTCTAGTCACTCCTAGGCTCAGTCACTGGTATACTTTTATTTACAAAGCCATTACACACCACTGCACTTTATATACCAGGGTTGGCTGGCCTTCTCTAGTCACTCCTAGGCTCAGTCACTGGTATACTTTTATTTACAAAGCCATTACACACCACTGCACTTTATATACCAGGGTTGGCTGGCCTTCTCTAGTCACTCCTAGGCTCAGTCACTGGTATACTTTTATTTACAAAGCCATTACACCACTGCACTTTATATACCAGGGTTGGCTGGCCTTCTCTAGTCACTCCTAGGCTCAGTCACTGGTATACTTTTATTTACAAAGCCATTACACACCACTGCACTTTATATACCAGGGTTGGCTGGCCTTCTCTAGTCACTCCTAGGCTCAGTCACTGGTATACTTTTATTTACAAAGCCATTACACACCACTGCACTTTATATACCAGGGTTGGCTGGCCTTCTCTAGTCACTCCTAGGCTCAGTCACTGGTATACTTTTATTTACAAAGCCATTACACACCACTGCACTTTATATACCAGGGTTGGCTGGCCTTCTCTAGTCACTCCTAGGCTCAGTCACTGGTATACTTTTATTTACAAAGCCATTACACACCACTGCACTTTATATACCAGGGTTGGCTGGCCTTCTCTAGTCACTCCTAGGCTCAGTCACTGGTATACTTTTATTTACAAAGCCATTACACACCACTGCACTTTATATACCAGGGTTGGCTGGCCTTCTCTAGTCACTCCTAGGCTCAGTCACTGGTATACTTTTATTTACAAAGCCATTACACACCACTGCACTTTATATACCAGGGTTGGCTGGCCTTCTCTAGTCACTCCTAGGCTCAGTCACTGGTATACTTTTATTTACAAAGCCATTACACACCACTGCACTTTATATACCAGGGTTGGCTGGCCTTCTCTAGTCACTCCTAGGCTCAGTCACTGGTATACTTTTATTTACAAAGCCATTACACACCACTGCACTTTATATACCAGGGTTGGCTGGCCTTCTCTAGTCACTCCTAGGCTCAGTCACTGGTATACTTTTATTTACAAAGCCATTACACACCACTGCACTTTATATACCAGGGTTGGCTGGCCTTCTCTAGTCACTCCTAGGCTCAGTCACTGGTATACTTTTATTTACAAAGCCATTTTGGGTTTACTACCTTTTTTATTTGGCCATTTTTATTGTTCAGAAAAGGGCTTTTATGTACTCTATGTCATCGGCTTGTAACACCTTTACATAATATTTTTAAACTGGAAGAACTTGTCCCGATTGGTGTTTTTCCCCACCTTTTATTTAACCAGATAGGCCAGTTGAGAACATGTTCTCATTTACAAATGCGACCTGGCCAAGATGTGCGACACTGCTTTGTGATGCCGGGGATGTCTGGTGAGGACCTACCTTACAGCAGGCCTAACAAACCCTCGGACCAGCCTCTCTCAGCCTATTGCAGACAGTCTGAGCACTGATGTTTAACCTGGTAGTCTTCTCCTGCCTTACAGCAGGCCTAACAAACCCTCGGACCAGCCTCTCTCAGCCTATTACGGACAGTCTGAGCACTGATGTTTAACCTGGTAGTCTTCTCCTGCCTTACAGCAGGCCTAACAAACCCTCGGACCAGCCTCTCTCAGCCTATTGCAGACAGTCTGAGCACTGATGTTTAACCTGGTAGTCTTCTCCTGCCTTACAGCAGGCCTAACAAACCCTCGGACCAGCCTCTCTCAGCCTATTACGGACAGTCTGAGCACTGATGTTTAACCTGGTAGTCTTCTCCTACCTTACAGCAGGCCTAACAAACCCTCGGACCAGCCTCTCTCAGCCTATTGCAGACAGTCTGAGCACTGATGTTTAACCTGGTAGTCTTCTCCTACCTTACAGCAGGCCTAACAAACCCTCGGACCAGCCTCTCTCAGCCTATTGCAGACAGTCTGAGCACTGATGGAGGGATTGTGTGTTCCTGGTGTAAATCGGGCAGTTGTTGTTGCCATCCTGTACCTGTCCCGCAGGTGTGCTGTTCGGATGTACTGATCCTGTGCAGGTGTTGTTGCACGTGGTCTGCCACTGCGAGGATGATCAGCTGTCCGTCCTGTCTCCCTGTAGCGCTGTCTTAGGTGTCTCACAGTACGGACATTGAAATGTATTGCCCTGGCCACATCTGCAGTCCTCATGCCTTCTTGCAGCATGCCCAAGGCACGTTCACGCAGATGAGCAGGGACCCTGGGCATCTTTGTTTTGGTGTTTTTCAGAGTCAGTAGAAAGGCCTCTTTAGTGTCCTCTAAGTTTTCATAACTGTGACCTTAATTGGCTGTAAGCTGTTAGTGTCTTAACGACCGTTCCACAGGTGCATGTTCATTCATTGCTTATGGTTCATTGAACAAGCATGGGTAACAGTGTTCTTTTTTTTGACTCAGTTTAGTACCAACCATCAAACCACAACTCTTAACTAGGCTTGGGCGGTATCCAGGTTGTCCTACCTTCATACCCACCTTGTGCCATACCAGGATATTCGGTAATACCGGCACTGAACCCAAGGGGCGTTATTGTAATCCGAAGGTCAGCAATGTTAACAAGTACACGTAAAATCCCATAGAGCATGCTAACTAAAAGCTAATGAGCACATTGCAAACATTTTATACAGTCTCTGACCTAAAGTATTCACAAGACAGACATCCCAGCTCATAAAGTTATACAAGGAACTCAAAAAATGCTACTCAGTTTGCTGGACACAGTAAACTAATATTAGACAGCAAGGCTCTTGATCCAGGAGGGGATTCCCTGCTGTTATCAAGTAAAACTTGATTTTGGAAGAAGCTAACCACTTAGCTAGATAGCGAACTAGCTACTAAATTAGAGCAAAGCATTAAATGCAGATCATTTATCACATTTTAGACAGTTTGTTGGTTATAAGATATCTAGCTGGCAAACATTTAGTTGTGAATTCCAGATCACCTGGCACGAGCTGCACAACAGTGAGTGACTCACAAGGCTCCGGTCTCTCATTGTTGTGTGCTTGTAAACAAATATCACGTGACTGAGGACGACCAGTAAGCTTCATAATGAAAAATGGTGACGGGTGAAATTAAGAACGTGGTCTTCTTTATCTCCTGTCGTATTGCACAAGTTGACTTCAGGTATTTACTTAAAATAGTTACAAATATTACCATTTGTTTAAAAAAAACTTCAAAGAAATAGTTTCAACGGTATTTAAAAACCATCCCTATTTCCAAATACCTTGGTATACGGTGTACTAGTACTAACCAACACACCACAACTCTAAACTGGTACCAATCTAGCCTCGTTGGTATACAGTGTACTAGTACTAACCAACACACCACAACTCTAAACTGGTACCAATCTAGCCTCGTTGGTATACAGTGTACTAGTACTAACCAACACACCACAACTCTAAACTGGTACCAATCTAGCCTCGTTGGTATACGGTGTACTAGTACTAACCAACACACCACAACTCTAAACTGGTACCAATCTAGCCTCCTTGGTATACGGTGTACTAGTACTAACCAACACACCACAACTCTAAACTGGTACCAATCTAGCCTCCTTGGTATACGGTGTACTAGTACTAACCAACACACCACAACTCTAAACTGGTACCAATCTAGCCTCCTTGGTATACGGTGTACTAGTACTAACCAACACACCACAACTCTAAACTGGTACCAATCTAGCCTCCTTGGTATACGGTGTACTAGTACTAACCAACAAACCACAACTCTAAACTGGTACCAATCTAGCCTCCTTGGTATACGGTGTACTAGTACTAACCAACACACCACAACTTTAAACTGGTACCAATCTAGCCTCCTTGGTATACGGTGTACTAGTACTAACCAACACACCACAACTCTAAACTGGTACCAATCTAGCCTCCTTGGTATACGGTGTACTAGTACTAACCAACAAACCACAACTCTAAACTGGTACCAATCTAGCCTCCTTGGTATACGGTGTACTAGTACTAACCAACACACCACAACTCTAAACTGGTACCAATCTAGCCTCCTTGGTATACGGTGTACTAGTACTAACCAACACACCACAACTCTAAACTGGTACCAATCTAGCCTCGTTGGTATACGGTGTACTAGTACTAACCAACACACCACAACTCTAAACTGGTACCAATCTAGCCTCGTTGGTATACGGTGTACTAGTACTAACCAACAAACCACAACTCTAAACTGGTACCAATCTAGCCTCCTTGGTATACGGTGTACTAGTACTAACCAACAAACCACAACTCTAAACTGGTACCAATCTAGCCTCCTTGGTATACGGTGTACTAGTACTAACCAACACACCACAACTTTAAACTGGTACCAATCTAGCCTTCTTGGTATACGGTGTACTAGTACTAACCAACACACCACAACTCTAAACTGGTACCAATCTAGCCTCCTTGGTATACGGTGTACTAGTACTAACCAACAAACCACAACTCTAAACTGGTACCAATCTAGCCTCCTTGGTATACGGTGTACTAGTACTAACCAACACACCACAACTCTAAACTGGTACCAATCTAGCCTCCTTGGTATACGGTGTACTAGTACTAACCAACACACCACAACTCTAAACTGGTACCAATCTAGCCTCCTTGGTATACGGTGTACTAGTACTAACCAACAAACCACAACTCTAAACTGGTACCAATCTAGCCTCCTTGGTATACGGTGTACTAGTACTAACCAACACACCACAACTCTAAACTGGTACCAATCTAGCCTCCTTGGTATACGGTGTACTAGTACTAACCAACAAACCACAACTCTAAACTGGTACCAATCTAGCCTCCTTGGTATACGGTGTACTAGTACTAACCAACACACCATAACTCTAAACTGGTACCAATCTAGCCTCGTTGGTATACGGTGTACTAGTACTAACCAACACACCACAACTCTAAACTGGTACCAATCTAGCCTCCTTGGTATACGGTGTACTAGTACTAACCAACAAACCACAACTCTAAACTGGTACCAATCTAGCCTACTTGGTATACGGTGTACTAGTACTAACCAACACACCACAACTCTAAACTGGTACCAATCTAGCCTCCTTGGTATACGGTGTACTAGTACTAACCAACACACCACAACTCTAAACTGGTACCAATCTAGCCTCCTTGGTATACGGTGTACTAGTACTAACCAACACACCACAACTCTAAACTGGTACCAATCTAGCCTCCTTGGTATACGGTGTACTAGTACTAACCAACACACCACAACTCTAAACTGGTACCAATCTAGCCTCCTTGGTATACGGTGTACTAGTACTAACCAACACACCACAACTCTAAACTGGTACCAATCTAGCCTCCTTGGTATACGGTGTACTAGTACTAACCAACACACCACAACTCTAAACTGGTACCAATCTAGCCTCCTTGGTATACGGTGTACTAGTACTAACCAACAAACCACAACTCTAAACTGGTACCAATCTAGCCTCCTTGGTATACGGTGTACTAGTACTAACCAACACACCACAACTCTAAACTGGTACCAATCTAGCCTCCTTGGTATACGGTGTACTAGTACTAACCAACACACCACAACTCTAAACTGGTACCAATCTAGCCTCCTTGGTATACGGTGACAGTACTAACCAACACACCACAACTCTAAACTGGTACCAATCTAGCCTCCTTGGTATACGGTGTACTAGTACTAACCAACACACCACAACTCTAAACTGGGTACCAATCTGGAGCCTTGTTGGTATACGGTGTACTAGTACTAACCAACACACCACAACTCTAAACTGGTACCAATCTAGCCTCGTTGGTATACGGTGTACTAGTACTAACCAACACACCACAACTCTAAACTGGTACCAATCTAGCCTTGTTGGTATACGGTGTACTAGTACTAACCAACAAACCACAACTCTAAACTGGTACCAATCTAGCCTCGTTGGTATACGGTGTACTAGTACTAACCAACACACCACAACTCTAAACTGGTACCAATCTAGCCTTGTTGGTATACGGTGTACTAGTACTAACCAACAAACCACAACTCTAAACTGGTACCAATCTAGCCTCGTTGGTATACGGTGTACTAGTACTAACCAACAAACCACAACTCTAAACTGGTACCAATCTAGCCTTGTTGGTATACGGTGTACTAGTACTAACCAAAGGCTGTTAATTGTGACCTGTGGAATGTTGTGCCACTCCTCTTCAATGGCTGTGTGAAGTTGCTGGATATTGGCAGGAACTGGGACATGCTCAATCCCAAACATGGGGTGACTGTCTGGAGAGGATGCAATGGAAGAACTGGGACATGCTGGATCCCAAACATGCTTAATGGGTGACATGTCTGAACAGGCCATGGAAGACTGGGACATGCTGCCGTACACAGCGACCCAGAGCATCCCAAACATGCTTAATGGGTGACATGTCTGGAGAGGATGCAGGCCATGGAAGAACTGGGACATGGAAGACCCAGAGCATCCCAAACATGCTTAATGGGTGACATGTCTGGAGAGGATGCAGGCCATGGAAGAACTGGGACATGCTGCCGTACACAGCGACCCAGAGCATCCCAAACATGCTTAATGGGTGACATGTCTGGAGAGGATGCAGGCCATGGAAGAACTGGGACATGCTGCCGTACACAGCGACCCAGAGCATCCCAAACATGGGTGACATGTCTGGAATGGGCCATGAAGAACATGTCTGGAGAGGAATGGGTGACATGGCAGGCCATGGAAGAACTGGGACATGCTGCCGTACACAGCGACCCAGAGGGTGACATCCCAAACATGCTTAATGGGTGACATGTCTGGAGAGGATGCAGGCCATGGAAGAACTGGGACATGCTGCCGTACACAGCGACCCAGAGCATCCCAAAATGCATGTGACATGTAATGGGCCATGGAAGAACTGGGACATGCTGCCGGATGTCCCAAACATGGGGTGAGTCTGGATGCAGGCCATGGAAGAACTGGGACATGCTGCCGTACACAGCGACCCAGAGCATCCCAAACATGCTTAATGGGTGACATGTCTGGAGAGGATGCAGGCCATGGAAGAACTGGGACATTTTCAGCTTCCAGGAATTGTGTACAGGTCTTTGCAACATGGGGCTGTGCATTACTATGCTGAAACATGAGGTGATGAACTGGACAGGACAGACAACAGTATTAGAACCCTGTGATGGACTGGACAGGACAGACAACAGTATTAGAACCCTGTGATGGACTGGACAGGACAGACAACAGTATTAGAACCCTGTGATGGACTGGACAGGACAGACAACAGTATTAGAACCCAGAAACAGGCTGTACATTATCATACTGAAACATGAGGTGATGGACTGGACAAACAGGCTGTACATTATCATACTGAAACATGAGGTGATGGACTGGACAGGACAAACAGGCTGTACATTATCATACTGAAACATGAGGTGATGGACTGGGCAGGACAAACAAGCTGTGCATTATCATACTGAAACATGAGGTGATGGACTGGACAAACAGGCTGTACATTATCATACTGAAACATGAGGTGATGGACTGGACAGGACAAACAGGCTGTACATTATCATGCTGAAACATGAGGTGATGGACAGGACAAACAGGCTGTACATTATCATACTGAAACATGAGGTGATGGACAGGACAGACAGGCTGTACATTATCATACTGAAACATGAGGTGATGGGCTGGGCAGGACAAACAGGCTGTACATTATCATACTGAAACATGAGGTGATGGACTGAAACAGGATGGACAAAACAGGCTGTACATTATCATACTGAAACATGAGGTGATGGACAGGACAAACAGGCTGTACATTATCATACTGAAACATGAGGTGATGGACAGGACAAACAGGCTGTACATTATCATACTGAAACATGAGGTGATGGACTGGACAGGACAAACAGGCTGTACATTATCATACTGAAACATGAGGTGATGGACTGGACAGGACAGACAGGCTGTACATTATCATACTGAAACATGAGGTGATGGACTGGGCAGGACAAACAGGCTGTACATTATCATACTGAAACATGAGGTGATGGACTGGACAAACAGGCTGTACATTATCATACTGAAACATGAGGTGATGGACAGGACAAACAGGCTGTACATTATCATACTGAAACATGAGGTGATGGACTGGACAAACAGGCTGTACATTATCATACTGAAACATGAGGTGATGGACAGGACAAACAGGCTGTACATTATCATACTGAAACATGAGGTGATGGACAGGACAGACAGGCTGTACATTATCATACTGAAACATGAGGTGATGGGCTGGGCAGGACAAACAGGCTGTACATTATCATACTGAAACATGAGGTGATGGACAGGACAAACAGGCTGTACATTATCATACTGAAACATGAGGTGATGGACTGGACAGGACAAACAGGCTGTACATTATCATACTGAAACATGAGGTGATGGACTGGACAGGACAGACAGGCTGTACATTATCATACTGAAACATGAGGTGATGGACTGGACAAACAGGCTGTACATTATCATACTGAAACATGAGGTGATGGACTGGACAAACAGGCTGTACATTATCATACTGAAACATGAGGTGATGGACAGGACAGACAGGCTGTACATTATCATACTGAAACATAAGGTGATGGACTGGACAGGACAAACAGGCTGTACATTATCATACTGAAACATGAGGTGATGGACTGGACTAGAGGTCGACCGAGTAATCGGAATGGCCGATTAATTAGGGCCGATTTCAAGTTTTCATAACAATCGGAAATCGGTATTTTTGGATGGCGATTTTTTTTGTGTTTTTTTTTTATTATTATTTTTTTACACCTTTTATTGAATCTTTATTTAGCTTGGCAAGTCAGTTAAGAACACATTCTTATTTTCAATGACGGCCTAGAAACGGTGGGTTAACTGCCTCGTTCAGGGGCAGAACAACAGATTTTCACCTTGTCAGCTCGGGGGATCCAATCTTGCAACCTTACAGTTAACTAGTCCAACGCAATAACGACCTACCTCTCTCTCGTTGCACTCCACAAGGAGACTGACTGTTACACAAATGCAGTAAGCCAAGGTAGCTAGCATTAAACTTATCTTATAAAAAGCAATCCACCATAATCACTAGTTAACTACACATGGTTGATGATATTACTAGATATTATCTAGCGTGTCCTGCGTTGCATATAATCTGACTGAGCATACAAGTATCTAAGCATCTGACTGAGCGGTGGTAGGCAGAAGCAGGTGCGTAAACATTCATTCAAACAGCACTGTCGTGCGTTTTGCCAGCAGCTCTTCATTGTGTGTCAAGCATTGCGCTGTTTATGACTTCAAGCCTATCAACTCCCGAGATGAGGCTGGTGTGACCGAAGTGAAATGGCTAGCTAGTTAGCGTGCGCTAATAGCCCTTCAAACTTCACTCGCTCTGAGCCTTGGAGTGGTTGTTTCCTTTGCTCTGCATGGGTAACACTGCTTCGTTGTGTTGCTGGTTCGAGCCCAGGGAGGAGCGAGGAGAGGGACGGAAGCTATACTGTTACACTGACAATACTAAAGTGACTATAACAACATCCAATAGTCAAAGGTTAATGAAATACAAATGGTACAGAGAGAAATAGTCCTATAATTCCTATAGTAACTACAACCTAAAACTTCTTACCTGGGAATATTGAAGACTCATGTTAAAAGGAACCACCAGCTTTCATATGTTCTCATGTTCTGAGCAAGGAACTTAAACGTTAGTTTCTTAAATAGCACATATTGCACTTTTACTTTCTTCTCCAACACTTTGTTTTTGCATTATTTAAACCAAATTTAACATGTTTCATTATTTACTTGAGGCTAAATTTATTTGATTGATGTATTATATTAAGTAAAAATAAGTGTTCATTCAGTATTGTTGTAATTGTCGTTATTACAAATACTTTTTTTTTTAATCGGCTGATTAATCGGTATCGGCTGTTTTGGTCCTCCAATAATCGGTATCGGTATTGGCGTTGAAAAATCATAATCAGTCGACCTCTAGACTGGACAGGACAAACAAGCTGTGCATTATCATACTGAAACATGAGGTGATGGACTGGACAGGACAAACAGGCTGTACATTATCATACTGAAACATGAGGTGATGGACTGGACAAACAGGCTGTACATTATCATACTGAAACATGAGGTGATGGACTGGACAGGCTGTACATTATCATACTGAAACATGAGGTGATGGGCTGGACAAACAGGCTGTACATTATCATACTGAAACATGAGGTGATGGACTGGACAGGCTGTACATTATCAAACTGAAACATGAGGTGATGGACAGGACAGACAGGCTGTACATTATCATACTGAAACATGAGGTGATGGACTGGACAGGACAAACAGGCTGTACATTATCATACTGAAACATGAGGTGATGGACTGGACAAACAGGCTGTACATTATCATACTGAAACATGAGGTGATGGACAGGACAAACAGGCTGTACATAAGAATCATAAAACACGGGACGAGATGTTAAAAACTGTCCATTGTGCCAATAGATGGAATGCACTCACATGAGATTTGCCGTGATGTTGACAGAGTGGCATGGGAGGTTTATTTCTTAGACTGGGGTAAGATGTCAATTTTGGGACACATCCTCAGTAGTGTGCCTTCGAATCAGTGGGTGTTTCGGCCTTTAATCACTAAACACCCTCATCAAAGGTGGCCAGCTAAAGGGTAATCAAGCCTTAGCTTGTGTCCCATGCCCAATTAAGATGTCCCACGGGACTATGCAAGGCAGGGGCGTCCTCTTCCCTGAGCCAGCCATACAGCTGACCGCATACCTCATATGCCCTCCTCAAGTTGGAGGGATCTGAATTGGGTTCTCAGGTGGGGGTGGGGGGTCATGAAGTTATAGCCCAGCAAGGGTCCTTTCGTTTGATCCAGATCCACTGGCTGCCTCTTTCAGCTGCTTGAGAAACTGCTCTGACGGTCTGCCGCAGAGCCTGTCCATGGATTCCAAGTTCTTTCAGCAACCTGATGATGGAAGAAGCCACGAATCCTCTGCATCCCACTTCAACTGGCCAGACCTTTGCATTCCAGCCACGCTGAGTTGCGTCTGCTGCCAACTCCGTGTAACAAAGTTTCTTACGCTCGTAGGCCTCTTCAACAGAGTTTTCCCACAGGACTGTGAGCTCTATGATGTACACAGCCTTTCGTGAAGGGGACCAGAGTACCATGTCTGGCCTAAGGTTGGTAGAAGCAATCTCTGGTGGAAAAATGAGTTGCTGGCCAATATCGACAAATCTTCCAGTCCCGGGCCATGGCTAGGTGTCCAGTTTCTGGCTTTGTAGGAGGATACTTGGGCCTTTTCTGTCCCTCCCGGATGAATGTTGTTGTTTTGACGGGATTGCTTGTTTTGGAGGTAATGAATTGGTTGCACTCCTCTTGGTCTCAAGTGCTGCAGCCAGGCTCTTGAGGACCTGATTGTGCCTCCAGGTGTAGCGGCCTTGTGAGAGGCTGGTCTTGCAACCTGTCATTATATGCCTGAGAGTCGCTGGAGCTGGGCAGAGGGGGCAGGTCGAGTCCTCGCCATACCATTGATGTAGATTTTTTGGTGATGGAAGCACATCATAAACAGCTCTTATGATGAAGCTGATGTTGCTTGCCTCCATTTGCCAAAGCTCACTCCAGTTGATCTTTCTCCTCTCCAGGCCTTCCCACCGCGTCCATTGCCCTTGTTTAGCAAGAGAGACAGCCTTTGCACTTCTTGCAGTCTCCTCCTGTCTGCGCACCTCCTCGACCACCAGCTTCCTGCGTTCAGATGTTGTTGCCTTATGGAACGTTGGTTTGCTTGCTGCCAGGCCAAAGCCTCCTCTTCCATGCTGGATATTCCCCACAATGTCTTGGTGTCTCAGGGCTGATGTTGCTTGCTGCACAGCCTTGGATGATGTCCATTTCCGTCCAGTTTGTAGGAGAGGTGCAGCCTTGCTAATGGTCTGGTCTTTGGAGTCCTTCAATGTCATCTGAAGTCTTACTTTAGAGCACTTGTACTCCTCCGTTAGACTTGTAAGAGGTAGTTCAAGGACCCCTTTGCCATACAGGCCGATGTTACTCAGGCATCGTGGGACACCCAGCCATTTCTTCACGTATGAGGTAATGGTTCGCTCCATCTTCTCCACTGTTGTTATTGGGACCTCATAGACGGTGAGTGGCCACATTACCCGGGGAGAAGTCCAAACTGTAGGCACCAAAGCTTGAGCCTCCCAGGCAGTAGGGTCTTGTTGATGTTCTCAAGACCGTCGGCGATGTCCTGCCTTACTTGCTGCACTTGATCTTTATCCCGGAGGCTTTCGTTGTACCATCTACCCAGGCTCTTGATGGGTTGCTCAGACACCGTTGGTATCGGGTCATCTCCAATGCAGAACCTCACATCTTTAAGCTGTCCCTTGACTATGGAGATGCTTCGAGATTTGCTTGGCTTGATTTTCATCCGGGCCCACTTGATGTTATCCTGCAGTTTTGCAAGTAGCCGCCTGGTGCATGCTGCAGTGGTGGTCAGTATAGTCATGTCATCCATGTATGCTCGGATAGGTGGGAGACGGAGCCCTTCCTTAGTTCTCTCACCGCCGACCACCCATCTCGATGCCCTGATGATGACTTCCATGGCCATAGTGAAGGCCAGAGGAGAAATTGTACAGCCTGCCATTATGCCTACTTCCAAGCGCTGCCATGTTGTTGTGAAGTCAGGTGTTGTGAAACACAATTGCAGGTCTTGGAAATAGGCCTTTACCAGTGTAGTGATGGGTTCTGGTACGTGGAAAATGTTGAAGGATTCCCAGAGGAGTTCATGGGGAACTGAGCCAAAGGCATTGGCCAGGTCGAGGAAGATGACATAGAGGTCTCTCTTGTCCTTCTTAGCGGTTTGGATCTGGTGCCAAATCATACTAGTATGTTCCAGGCAACCAGAGAAACCAGGAATGCCTGCTTTCTGTACAGATGTATCAATGTACTTGTTCCTTTCCAGATAAGTGGACAGCCTCTGTGCTATTATACTGAAAAGATCTTCCCTTCGACGTTGAGAAGGGAGATTGGTCGGAATTGACTGATGTCTGTCGCATCCTTCTCTTTCGGGATTAGCACACCACCAGCCCTTCGCCATGCCTTTGGTATTATTTCCTTCTGCCACACTATCCTCATGAGCCTCCAAAGAAAGCGTAGAACATCCGGGGCGTTCTTGTAGAGCTTGTATGGTACTCCATTAGGACCAGGAGCAGAGGCCGCTCTTGCTCTTCGGACAACGTTCTCTACTTCCCTCCATTTTGGAGGGTCAGTGTCAGATTGAATTCTGGTGGTTGAATAGGTGGGATGTCATGTGGGATGACTATCTGCTCATGCCTTTTCATGTCCTGGTGGACCTTTTCCAGATGTTCTTCCAGTTCAGGCTTTGGAGTTTTTAGGATTCCGCACTTTTCCTTTGCGAAGAGATCTTTGACAAACTTAAAGGGGTTTTTATAGAACCGTGTTCTTGAGTGTACCTTCTTTCTACGAAGTTTCCTTAAGTTTTCCGCTCTTCGCAAGGTTGCCAGCCGACATTTAATGTCTGCTTGGAGTAGCATGAGACCTTCTCTCTCTGCATCAGAGGCCTTCTTCCACTGCTTCCTCAGCTGCCTTCTCTCTCTGACAAGTATCTCGATCTCCTGCTGTCTCCTAGATTTGGCTGGCGGGGGTGGTGTCTTGCCACTTCTCCTTTCGTTTACTCCAAAGCGCTCTTCTCCGTAGTGGTAGATAATGTCTCCCATCCTTTCAAGCTTTTTCTCTGCTGTTCCTACCTGTTGTTCCAAGATTTTTGTCAGGTCGTTGTTGATTGTTTCCCACTCTCTCTTTTCAACAGCTTTGGGCCACTTCACACTCGGTCTGTGCCCTTTGATCTTTTCCTCTTTTAGAGGTCTCTGTGGTTGGGTGAGTTCATCCACCGGCATTTCTGTGCTTGTGTTATCCTCCTCAGTTACAGGGTGCTGATGCTCTGCGAACTTTGGTTTGCGTCCGTCGCTGTGCTTCATTCGACTGATTTGACTGGCTGCTTCGTAAGAAGTACTGGTCAATGCGAGGCCCCTGTCTCTGCTCTCCCAAGCACCTTTTCCTCCCTTGATGGATCCTTAACCCCCTTGCCGATGTTACTCTCTCCCAACCACAGCTGCACACCTGAAGTGTGTGTCCTGCTGCTGTTATGGTTGTCTCATGTGCTGTGTTCCTACTCGTAGTCGTTTCCGTTCCTGGGTCCGTAACCGTGTGATCAGTCGTTGAGCCATCTTGCGCCCCAGCTCTCGCAGGCTCTAGGGGTATGTTCCTTTGTTGACTTTCAGTAGCACTTAGCGGGTGTCTCCAACATACTGAAACAGCGTCGGAGACTGCCAAGATGGGTAGCTAGCCCATGACAGCCCCAGTGGGGTCTATTCCCTCCGGTCAGCTGTCTCTCCAAGCTGTCACACAGACTTTCCTATGTTGTCAGCTGTCCTTTCACAGCAGTCACTGGACTGGTCCAGATGATCAGAATCATAAAACACGGGACGAGATGTTAAAAACTGTCCATTGTGCCAATAGATGGAATGCACTCACATGAGATTTGCCGTGATGTTGACAGAGTGGCATGGGAGGTTCATTATCATACTGAAACATAAGGTGATCGTGGAGGATGAATAACAAGACAATGGGCCTCAGGATCTCGTCACGGTATCTCTGTGCATTCAAATTGCCATCGATAAAATGCAATTGTGTTCGTTGTCTGTAGATTATGATTGCCCATACCATAACCCCACCATGGGGCACTCTGTTCACAACGTTGACATCAGCAAACCGCTTGCCCACAAAAGCCATACACGTGGTCTGCGGTTGTGAGGCCAGTTGGATGTACTGCAAAATTAATGATCTAAAACAATGTAAATAAATTAACATGAAATTCTCTGGCAACAGCTCTGGTGGAAATGTCTGCAGTCAGGATGCCAATTACACGCTTCCTCAAAACTTGAGACATCTGTGGCATTGTGTTGTGTGACAAAACTGCACATTTTACAGTGGCCTTTTTATTGTCCCCAGCACAAGGTGCACCTGTGTAATGGTCATGCTGTTTAATCAGCTTTTTGATAAAACACACCTGTGAGGTGGATAGAATATCTTGGCAAAGGAGAAATGCTCACTAACAGATATGTAAACAAATTCGTCCACAATATTTTTGAAAAATAAGCTTTTTGTGCGTATGGAACATTTCTGTGATATTTTTTTTCAGCTCATGAAACATGGGACCAACACTTGCATCATGTTGCATTTATATTTTTGTTCAGCATGGTTTAGGTCAGAGACTCTATAAAATGTTGGCAATGCGCTGGTTAGAATGGAGTTACTGTAGCATTCTGAATGCGATTTCACATGTACTTGTTAGTATTGCTAACCTTCGGATTACAGAGGCTCGGTGGGCTTCCAAAATAGCGTCCCTGGTGTTCAGTGCTGGTATTACCGAATGTCCCTGGATGGCACAAGGTCGGTATGAAGGTATGATAATCTTTATATCACCCAAACCTACCAGGCTGTGATAGACTGACAGGATGCTCTCAATGGTGCGTCTGTAGGCGGTCTTCGGGGGCCAACCTCCTGATATTGAAGAGAAGCTGTTACACCATTTTCACTCAACTCTGTAACTGTTTTAAAGTTACAGTTGGCCTTGTGAAATCCCTGAACAGTTTCCTTTCTCTCTGACAACTGAGTTAGGAAGGACGTCTGTATCTTTGTAGTGACTGGGTATAATGATACGCCATCCAAATTGTAATTAACAACTTCACCATGTGCAAAGGGATACTCAATGTTCAATATCCATCTACCAATAGGTGCCCTTCTTTACGAGGCGTTGGAAAACATCCCTGGTCAAAATGTGGAAAAAGTCAAGAGGTGTGAATACTTTCTGAAGGTACTGTAGGTCCTTAGTGATGTGGACACCGAGGAGCCTAAAGCTCTCAACCCGCTCCACTACTGCCCTGTCGATGTGAATGGGGGCGTGCTTGGTTCTCCGTTTCCTGTAGTCCACCATCAACCAGTTTTGATAGTAAAGTGGAAAGTGCAAGAACAAAATGACGTTTGGATTCTTGCGAGGGCTTAGTGTATTGTCGTCTTGTTATAGTCTTGTGTTCAGCCCACTGACTCTCTCTTAATTAATGAACTCAACAGTTGTTATCATCACTCTAATCAGGTGTTGGCTTTGGGGATGACCAGTGAGATATACCTGCTGGAGCGCGTGCTACGGGTGGGTGTTGTTATCATCACTCTAATCAGGTGTTGGCTTTGGGGATGACCAGTGAGATATACCTGCTGGAGCGCGTGCTACGGGTGGGTGTTGTTATCATCACTCTAATCAGGTGTTGGCTTTGGGGATGACCAGTGAGATATACCTGCTGGAGCGCGTGCTACGGGTGGGTGTTGTTATCATCACTCTAATCAGGTGTTGGCTTTGGGGATGACCAGTGAGATATACCTGCTGGAGCGCGTGCTACGGGTGGGTGTTGTTATCATCACTCTAATCAGGTGTTGGCTTTGGGGATGACCAGTGAGATATACCTGCTGGAGCGCGTGCTACGGGTGGGTGTTGTTATCATCACTCTAATCAGGTGTTGGCTTTGGGGATGACCAGTGAGATATACCTGCTGGAGCGCGTGCTACGGGTGGGTGTTGTTATCATCACTCTAATCAGGTGTTGGCTTTGGGGATGACCAGTGAGATATACCTGCTGGAGCGCGTGCTACGGGTGGGTGTTGTTATCATCACTCTAATCAGGTGTTGGCTTTGGGGATGACCAGTGAGATATACCTGCTGGAGCGCGTGCTACGGGTGGGTGTTGTTATCATCACTCTAATCAGGTGTTGGCTTTGGGGATGACCAGTGAGATATACCTGCTGGAGCGCGTGCTACGGGTGGGTGTTGTTATCATCACTCTAATCAGGTGTTGGCTTTGGGGATGACCAGTGAGATATACCTGCTGGAGCGCGTGCTACGGGTGGGTGTTGTTATCATCACTCTAATCAGGTGTTGGCTTTGGGGATGACCAGTGAGATATACCTGCTGGAGCGCGTGCTACGGGTGGGTGTTGTTATCATCACTCTAATCAGGTGTTGGCTTTGGGGATGACCAGTGAGATATACCTGCTGGAGCGCGTGCTACGGGTGGGTGTTGTTATCATCACTCTAATCAGGTGTTGGCTTTGGGGATGACCAGTGAGATATACCTGCTGGAGCGCGTGCTACGGGTGGGTGTTGTTATCATCACTCTAATCAGGTGTTGGCTTTGGGGATGACCAGTGAGATATACCTGCTGGAGCGCGTGCTACGGGTGGGTGTTGTTATCATCACTCTAATCAGGTGTTGGCTTTGGGGATGACCAGTGAGATATACCTGCTGGAGCGCGTGCTACGGGTGGGTGTTGTTATCATCACTCTAATCAGGTGTTGGCTTTGGGGATGACCAGTGAGATATACCTGCTGGAGCGCGTGCTACGGGTGGGTGTTGTTATCATCACTCTAATCAGGTGTTGGCTTTGGGGATGACCAGTGAGATATACCTGCTGGAGCGCGTGCTACGGGTGGGTGTTGTTATCATCACTCTAATCAGGTGTTGGCTTTGGGGATGACCAGTGAGATATACCTGCTGGAGCGCGTGCTACGGGTGGGTGTTGTTATCATCACTCTAATCAGGTGTTGGCTTTGGGGATGACCAGTGAGATATACCTGCTGGAGCGCGTGCTACGGGTGGGTGTTGTTATCATCACTCTAATCAGGTGTTGGCTTTGGGGATGACCAGTGAGATATACCTGCTGGAGCGCGTGCTACGGGTGGGTGTTGTTATCATCACTCTAATCAGGTGTTGGCTTTGGGGATGACCAGTGAGATATACCTGCTGGAGCGCGTGCTACGGGTGGGTGTTGTCGTGACCAGTGAGATATACCTGCTGGAGCGCGTGCTACGGGTGGGTGTTGTTATCATCACTCTAATCAGGTGTTGGCTTTGGGGATGACCAGTGAGATATACCTGCTGGAGCGCGTGCTACGGGTGGGTGTTGTTATCATCACTCTAATCAGGTGTTGGCTTTGGGGATGACCAGTGAGATATACCTGCTGGAGCGCGTGCTACGGGTGGGTGTTGTCGTGACCAGTGAGCTGAGATAAGGCGGAACTTTACCTAGCATAGATTTATAGATGACCTGGAGCCAGTGGGTCTGGCGCCGAATATGTAGCGAGGGCCAGCTGACTAGAGCATACAGGTCGCAGTGGTGGGTAGTATACGGGATTAGATCTCTACTGTCTATAACCTATTAGATCTCTACTGTCTATAATTTATTAGATCTCTACTGTCTATAACCTATTAGATCTCTACTGTCTATAACCTATTAGATCTCTACTGTCTATAACCTATTAGATCTCTACTGTCTATAACCTATTAGATCTCTACTGTCTATAATCTATTAGATCTCTACTGTCTATAACCTATTAGATCTCTACTGTCTATAATCTATTAGATCTCTACTGTCTATAACCTATTAGATCTCTACTGTCCATAATCTATTAGATCTCTACTGTCTATAACCTATTAGATCTCTACTGTCTATAATCTATTAGATCTCTACTGTCCATAATCTATTAGATCTCTACTGTCTATAACCTATTAGATCTCTACTGTCTATAACCTATTAGAGCTCTACTGTCTGTAATCTACTGTATTAGATTTCTGTCAATAACCTATTAGATTCTACTGTCCATAATCTATTAGATCTCTACTGTCTATAACCTATTAGATCTCTACTGTCTATAATCTATTAGATCTCTACTGTCTATAACCTATTAGATCTCTACTGTCTATAACCTATTAGATCTCTACTGTCTATAACCTATTAGATCTCTACTGTCTATAACCTATTAGATCTCTACTGTCTATAACCTATTAGATCTCTACTGTCTATAATCTATTAGATCTCTACTGTCTATAACCTATTAGATCTCTACTGTCTATAATCTATTAGATCTCTACTGTCTATAACCTATTAGATCTCTACTGTCCATAATCTATTAGATCTCTACTGTCTATAACCTATTAGATCTCTACTGTCTATACTCTATGAATCTCTACTGTCTATAACCTATTAGATCTCTACTGTCTATACTCTATGAATCTCTACTGTCTATAACCTATTGGATCTCTACTGTCCATAATCTATTAGATCTCTACTGTCTATAACCTATTAGATCTCTACTGTCTATAACCTATTAGATCTCTACTGTCTATACTCTATTAGATCTCTACTGTCTATACTCTATTAGATCTCTACTGTCTATAACCTATTAGATCTCTACTGTCTATAATCTATTAGATCTCTACTGTCCATAATCTATTAGATCTCTACTGTCTATAACCTATTAGATCTCTACTGTCTATAACCTATTAGATCTCTACTGTCTATAACCTATTAGATATCTACTGTCTATAACCTATTAGAGCTCTACTGTCTGTAATCTACTGTATTAGATTTCTGTCAATAACCTATTAGATTCTACTGTCCATAATCTATTAGATCTCTACTGTCTATAACCTATTAGATCTATACTGTCTATAACCTATTAGAGCTCTACTGTCTGTAATCTATTAGATATCTACTGTCTATAACCTATTAGATCTCTACTGTCTATAACCTATTATGTTACACTGTCATCATTAGAACCTGCTGGGCCCATTGGTGAGAGGAGGAAGGTGCAGTAGAACTGTAGTCTATGGAACCAATACATAGAACACATTTTAATGGTCCAGTAAAACTATGTTGAATGTTTAACCTGGTAGACTACCTCCTACCTTACAGCAGGTGTGTTGAATGTTTAACCTGGTAGTCTACCTCTTACCTTACAGCAGGTGTGTTGAATGTTCAACCTGGTAGACTACCTCCTACCTTACAGCAGGTGAATGTTTAACCTGGTAGACTACCTCCTACCTTACAGCAGGTGAATGTTTAACCTGGTAGACTACCTCCTACCTTACAGCAGGTGAATGTTTAACCTGGTAGTCTACCTCCTACCTTACAGCAGGTGAATGTTTAACCTGGTAGACTACCTCCTACCTTACAGCAGGTGAATGTTTAACCTGGTAGACTACCTCCTACCTTACAGCAGGTGAATGTTTAACCTGGTAGTCTACCTCCTACCTTACAGCAGGTGAATGTTTAACCTGGTAGACTACCTCCTACCTTACAGCAGGTGAATGTTTAACCTGGTAGTCTACCTCCTACCTTACAGCAGGTGAATGTTTAACCTGGTAGACTACCTCCTACCTTACAGCAGGTGTGTTGAATGTTTAACCTGGTAGTCTACCTCCTACCTTACAGCAGGTGTGTTGAATGTTTAACCTGGTAGACTACCTCCTACCTTACAGCAGGTGAATGTTTAACCTGGTAGACTACCTCCTACCTTACAGCAGGTGTGTTGAATGTTTAACCTGGTAGACTACCTCCTACCTTACAGCAGGTGTGTTGAATGTTTAACCTGGTAGACTACCTCCTACCTTACAGCAGGTGAATGTTTAACCTGGTAGACTACCTCCTACCTTACAGCAGGTGTGTTGAATGTTTGTTTAACCTGGTAGACTACCTCCTACCTTACAGCAGGTGAATGTTTAACCTGGTAGTCTACCTCCTACCTTACAGCAGGGGAATGTTTAACCTGGTAGACTACCTCCTACCTTACAGCAGGTGAATGTTTAACCTGGTAGTCTACCTCCTACCTTACAGCAGGTGAATGTTTAACCTGGTAGTCTACCTCCTACCTTACAGCAGGTGAATGTTTAACCTGGTAGTCTACCTCCTACCTTACAGCAGGTGAATGTTTAACCTGGTAGACTACCTCCTACCTTACAGCAGGTGAATGTTTAACCTGGTAGACTACCTCCTACCTTACAGCAGGTGAATGTTTAACCTGGTAGACTACCTCCTACCTTACAGCAGGTGAATGTTTAACCTGGTAGACTACCTCCTACCTTACAGCAGGTGAATGTTTAACCTGGTAGACTACCTCCTACCTTACAGCAGGTGAATGTTTAACCTGGTAGTCTACCTCCTACCTTACAGCAGGTGAATGTTTAACCTGGTAGACTACCTCCTACCTTACAGCAGGTGAATGTTTAACCTGGTAGACTACCTCCTACCTTACAGCAGGTGTGTTGAATGTTTAACCTGGTAGACTACCTCCTACCTTACAGCAGGTGTGTTGAATGTTTAACCTGGTAGACTACCTCCTACCTTACAACAGGTGAATGTTTAACCTGGTAGACTACCTCCTACCTTACAGCAGGTGTGTTGAATGTTTAACCTGTGTAATGTTTAACCTGGTAGTCTACCTCCTACCTTACAGCAGGTGAATGTTTAACCTGGTAGACTACCTCCTACCTTACAGCAGGTGTGTTGAATGTTTAACCTGGTAGTCTACCTCCTACCTTACAGCAGGTGAATGTTTAACCTGGTAGACTACCTCCTACCTTACAGCAGGTGAATGTTTAACCTGGTAGTCTACCTCCTACCTTACAGCAGGTGTGTTGAATGTTTTTAACCTGGTAGACTACCTCCTACAGCAGGTGTAATGTTTAACCTGGTAGGTGAATGTTTAACCTGGTAGACTACCTCCTACCTTACAGCAGGTGAATGTTTAACCTGGTAGACTACCTCCTACCTTACAGCAGGTGTGTTGAATGTTTAACCTGGTAGTCTACCTCCTACCTTACAGCAGGTGAATGTTTAACCTGGTAGACTACCTCCTACCTTACAGCAGGTGAATGTTTAACCTGGTAGTCTACCTCCTACCTTACAGCAGGTGTGTTGAATGTTTAACCTGGTAGACTACCTCCTACCTTACAGCAGGTGAATGTTTAACCTGGTAGACTACCTCCTACCTTACAGCAGGTGAATGTTTAACCTGGTAGACTACCTCCTACCTTACAGCAGGTGAATGTTTAACCTGGTAGTCTACCTCCTACCTTACAGCAGGTGTGTTGAATGTTTAACCTGGTAGACTACCTCCTACCTTACAGCAGGTGAATGTTTAACCTGGTAGACTACCTCCTACCTTACAGCAGGTGAATGTTTAACCTGGTAGTCTACCTCCTACCTTACAGCAGGTGTGTTGAATGTTTAACCTGGTAGTCTACCTCCTACCTTACAGCAGGTGTGTTGAATGTTTAACCTGGTAGTCTACCTCCTACCTTACAGCAGGTGAATGTTTATTATTTGATGATTATATTTATTATTATTGATTTATTCCTGGCTAGGGTACAGGGTCTGTGCCTGGCTAGGGTACAGGGTCTGTGCCTGGCTAGGGTACAGGGTCTGTGCCTGGCTAGGGTACAGGGTCTTTGCCTGGCTAGGGTACAGGGTCTGTGCCTGGCTAGGGTACAGGGTCTGTGCCTGGCTAGATGACCATAGGCTAACGTGGTTCGGACTCCATAACGTTTCGGCTCCCATGGGTATGAAGATACAGGGAGTACAGCTCCATGAACCTGTGTTCTTGAATTCGTTGATCTAACTAATATTGTCAAGCTGTCTGTGTATTAAACTGGTTTGTGGTCGCCATGTTTGTGTAACAACACATCGTGGAGCAAGACTTTATCTCTCCTCTCTCTATATGTTTCTCTCTCTCTTTCCCTTCCCCCTCTCTCTCTTTCTGTTCCTCTGTCCTTCTCTCATTCTCCCCCACTCTCTGTCTCTACCTCTCTCTCGCTCTTGTTTCTCTCTCTCTTTCCCTTCCCCCTCTCTCTCTTTCTGTTCCTCTGTCCTTCTCTCATTCTCCCCCACTCTCTGTCTCTACCTCTCTCTCGCTCTTGTTTCTCTCTCTCTTTCCCTTCCCCCTCTCTCTCTTTCTGTTCCTCTTTGCTCTGTCCTTCTCTCATTCTCCCCCACTCTCTCTGTCTCTGCCTCTCTCGCTCTTGTTTTCTCTCTCTTTTGCTCTCGGTTTCCATCTCACTCACTCACTCCCTTCCTCCTCCCTCCCTCCTTCTGCTCTCTATTGAGCTCTCCCTCCCTCCCTCCCTCTCTCTGCATTCCCTCCCTCCCTCCCTCCCTCCCTCTGCATCTCTCTCTCTCTCTCTCTCTCTCTCTCTCTCTCTCTCTCTCTCTGCATTCCCTCCCTCCCTCTCACGTTGCACCCTGCCCCTCCCGTTCTCTTTCTCTCTCTACTATTCTCCCTGCCCCCATCTCCTCTCTCTTTCTCTCTTTCTCTCTCTACTATTCTCCCTTCCCCCACTGCTGCTGCCTCTTATTTTCCTTCTCCCTCACTCCACCATTTCACTCCCTCCCTCCCTCCCTCCCTCCCTCACTCCACCATTTCACTCCCTCCCTCCCCTGTTCTCTTTATCTCCTCCCTTCCCTCCCCCCTCAATCCCTCTTTCATTCCATGCAATCATCTGTTCTAGCGCTCTCTCTCTCTGCTCTCTTTCTCTCTGCTCACTCTCTCTCCCTCTCTCCCTGTGCTTCCTCCATTACGCCCCCATTTTGTCCTCTCCTCTGAAAGCGTATCCTCCCTCTTCCCTCTTTCCACCATGTTCTCTCCATCTGTTTTCTCCCTCTCTCCTTCATATTCTCTCCATCATGTTGTTCCCCCTCTTCCAGACCATGTGTTATACCAACTTTACTGACTGATATTTGATTCAGAAATATGCTTTAAAAAACCTCTGTGAATCTGATCTACTTAAAGCTTAGTGTTAGTTATCTCTAGAAGTGTCCCAGTGTGTTGTTGTCTAACCATTACTCATTAGAATCATGGTGTCTCACATACTGTCTATTACAACACCAGACCAGGGGACAGTGTTGACCCCAGTTCCCCCAGTACTAGTGTAGTGTAGACCAGGGGACAGACCAGGGGACAGTGTTGAGCCCAGTTCCCCCAGTACTAGTGTAGTGTTGACCAGGGGACAGTGTTGACCCCAGTTCCCCCAGTACTAGTGTAGTGTTGACCAGGGGACAGACCAGGGGACAGTGTTGACCCCAGTTCCCCCAGTACTAGTGTAGTGTTGACCAGGGGACAGACCAGGGGACAGTGTTGACCCCAGTTCCCCCAGTACTAGTGTAGTGTTGACCAGGGGACAGACCAGGGGACAGTGTTGACCCCAGTTCCCCCAGTACTAGTGTAGTGTTGACCAGGGGACAGTGTTGACCCCAGTTCCCCCAGTACTAGTGTAGTGTTGACCAGGGGACAGTGTTGATCCCAGTTCCCCCAGTACTAGTGTAGTGTTGACCAGGGGACAGACCAGGGGACAGTATTGATCCCAGTTCCCCCAGTACTAGTGTAGTGTTGACCAGGGGACAGACCAGGGGACAGTGTTGATCCCAGTACCCCCAGTACTAGTGTAGTGTTGACCAGGGGACAGACCAGGGGACAGTGTTGACCCCAGTTCCCCCAGTACTAGTGTAGTGTTGACCAGGGGACAGTGTTGACCCCAGTTCCCCCAGTACTAGTGTAGTGTTGACCAGGGGACAGACCAGGGGACAGTGTTGACCCCAGTTCCCCCAGTACTAGTGTAGTGTTGACCAGGGGACAGTGTTGACCCCAGTACTAGTGTAGTGTTGACCAGGGGACAGTGTTGACCCCAGTTCCCCCAGTACTAGTGTAGTGTTGACCAGGGGACAGACCAGGGGACAGTATTGATCCCAGTTCCCCCAGTACTAGTGTAGTGTTGACCAGGGGACAGTATTGATCCCAGTTCCCCCAGTACTAGTGTAGTGTTGACCAGGGGACAGACCAGGGGACAGTGTTGAGCCCAGTACTAGTGTAGTGTTGACCAGGGGACAGTGTTGAGCCCAGTACTAGTGTAGTGTTGACCAGGGGACAGACCAGGGGACAGTGTTGACCCCAGTTCCCCCAGTACTAGTGTAGTGTTGACCAGGGGACAGTATTGACCCCAGTTCCCCCAGTACTAGTGTAGTGTTGACCAGGGGACAGACCAGGGGACAGTATTGATCCCAGTCCCCCCAGTACTAGTGTAGTGTTGACCAGGGGACAGTGTTGATCCCAGTTCCCCCAGTACTAGTGTAGTGTTGACCAGGGGACAGACCAGGGGACAGTATTGATCCCAGTTCCCCCAGTACTAGTGTAGTGTTGACCAGGGGACAGACCAGGGGACAGTATTGATCCCAGTTCCCCCAGTACTAGTGTAGTGTTGACCAGGGGACAGTGTTGACCCCAGTTCCCCCAGTACTAGTGTAGTGTTGACCAGGGGACAGACCAGGGGACAGTATTGACCCCAGTTCCCCCAGTACTAGTGTTGTTGACCAGGGGACAGACCAGGGGACAGTGTTGATCCCCCCCAGTACTAGTGTAGTGTTGACCAGGGGGACAGACCAGGGGACAGTGTTGATCCCAGTTCCCCCAGTACTAGTGTAGTGTTGACCAGGGGACAGTGTTGACCAGGGGACAGTGTTGACCCAGTTCCCCCAGTACTAGTGTACCAGACAGACAGGGGACAGTGTTGATCCCAGTTCCCCCAGTACTAGTGTAGTGTTGACCAGGGGACAGACCAGGGGACAGTGTTGACCCAGTTCCCCCAGTACTAGTGTAGTGTTGACCAGGGGACAGTGTTGATCCCAGTTCCCCCAGTACTAGTGTAGTGTTGACCAGGGGACAGTGTTGACCCCAGTTCCCCAGTACTAGTGTAGTGTTGACCAGGGGACCAGGGGGACAGTGTTGACCCCAGTTCCCCCAGTACTAGTGTAGTGTAGGGGGACAGGGGACAGTGTTGACCCCAGTTCCCCCAGTACTAGTGTAGTGTTGACCCAGTGGTGGGACCAGTTCCCCAGTTCCCCCAGTACTAGTGTAGTGTTGACCTGGGGACAGACCCAGTTCCCCCAGTCACAGGGGACAGTGTTGATCCCAGTTCCCCCAGTACTAGTGTAGTGTTGACCAGGGGACAGTGTTGATCCCAGTTCCCCAGTACTAGTGTAGTGTTGACCAGGGGACAGTATTGATCCCAGTTCCCCCAGTACTAGTGTAGTGTTGACCAGGGGAGATGACAAGTGCCTGGATTAGGACCTGCCCAGTCCTGGGGACAGTGTTGATCCCAGTTCCCCCAGTACTAGTGTAGTGTTGACCAGGGGACAGTGTTGATCCCAGTTCCCCCAGTACTAGTGTAGTGTTGACCAGGGGACAGACCCCAGTTCCCCCAGTACTAGTGTAGTGTTGACCAGGGGACAGTGTAGTGTTGACCAGGGGACAGTATTGATCCCAGTTCCCCAGTACTAGTGTAGTGTTGACCAGGGGACAGACCAGGGGACAGTTGATCCCAGTTCCCCAGTACTAGTGTAGTGTTGACCAGGGGACAGGTTGACCCCAGTTCAGTACTAGTGTGACCCAGTTCCCCAGTACTAGTGTAGTGTTGACCCAGGGGACAGACCAGGGGACAGTATTGATCCCAGTTCCCCCAGTACTAGTGTAGTGTTGACCACTGTTTTGATCCCAGTGTACTAGTGTGTTGACCAGGGGGGACAGTGTTGATCCCAGTTCCCCCAGTACTAGTGTAGTGTTGACCAGGGGACAGTGTTGATCCCAGTTCCCCCAGTACTAGTGTAGTGTTGACCAGGGGACAGACCAGGGGACAGTGTTGATCCCAGTTCCCCCAGGACTAGTGTTGTTGACCTGGGGGACAGTGTTCCCCCCCCCAGTACTAGTGTAGTGTTGACCAGGGGACAGGGATATCCCCAGTTCCCCAGTACTAGTGTAGTGTTGACCAGGGGACAGTACCCCCAGTACTAGTGTAGTGTTGACCAGGGGACAGTGTTGACCCCAGTTCCCCAGTACTAGTGTAGTGTTGAGGGGGACAGTGTTGATCCCAGTTCCCCAGTACTAGTGTAGTGTTGACCAGGGGACAGTGTTGACCCCAGTTCCCCCCCTCTGTTGACCAGGGGACAGACCAGGGGACAGTGTTGATCCCAGTTCCCCCAGTACTAGTGTAGTGTTGACCAGGGGACAGACCAGGGGACAGTGTTGATCCCAGTCCCCAGTTCCCCCAGTACTAGTGTAGTGTTGACCAGGGGACAGTATTGATCCCAGTTCCCCCAGTACTAGTGTAGTGTTGACCAGGGGACAGACCAGGGGACAGTGTTGATCCCAGTTCCCCAGTACTAGTGTAGTGTTGACCAGGGGACAGACCAGGGGACAGTGATTGACTCCCAGTTCCCCAGTACTAGTGTAGTGTTGACCAGGGGACAGGGGACCCGTACTAGTGTAGTGTTGACCAGGGGAGTGTTGACCCCAGTTCCCCAGTTAGTGTAGTGTTGACCCAGACCAGGGGACAGTGTTGACCCCAGTTCCCCCAGTACTAGTGTAGTGTTGACCAGGGGACAGTGTTGATCCCAGTTCCCCCAGTACTAGTGTAGTGTTGACCAGGGGACAGTGTTGAGTTCCCCCAGTTGTGTTGACCAGGGGACAGTGTTGACCCCAGTTCCCCAGTACTAGTGTAGTGTTGACCAGGGGACAGTATTGATCCCAGTTCCCCCAGTACTAGTGTAGTGTTGACCAGGGGACCCAGTTCCCCAGTACTGAGTGTTGACCCAGTTCCCCCCCAGTACTAGTGTAGTGTTGACCAGGGGACAGTGTTGACAGTACCCAGGGGACAGACCAGGGGACAGTATTGATCCCAGTTCCCCAGTACTAGTGTAGTGTTGACCAGGGGACAGACCAGGGGACAGTGTTGATCCCAGTTCCCCCCAGGGGAGTGTTGACCCCAGTTCCCCCAGTGTGTAGTGTTGACCAGGGGACTAGTGTAGTGTTGACCCCAGTTCCCCCAGTACTAGTGTAGTGTTGACCAGGGGACAGTGTTGATCCCAGTTCCCCCAGTACTAGTGTAGTGTTGACCAGGGGACAGTGTTGACCCCAGTTCCCCCAGTACTAGTGTAGTGTTGACCAGGGGACAGTGTTGACCCCAGTTCCCCCAGTACTAGTGTAGTGTTGACCAGGGGACAGACCAGGGGACAGTGTGGATCCCAGTTCCCCCAGTACTAGTGTAGTGTTGACCAGGGGACAGTGTTGACCAGGGGACAGTGTTGATCCCAGTTCCCCCAGTACTAGTGTAGTGTTGACCAGGGGACAGTTCCCCAGTACTGAGTGTTGACCCAGTTCCCCCAGTACTAGTGTAGTGTTGACCAGGGGACAGACCAGGGGACAGTATTGATCCCAGTTCCCCCAGTACTAGTGTAGTGTTGACCAGGGGACAGACCAGGGGACAGTGTTGATCCCAGTTCCCCCAGTACTAGTGTAGTGTTGACCAGGGGACAGTATTGATCCCAGTTCCCCCAGTACTAGTGTAGTGTTGACCAGGGGACAGACCAGGGGACAGTGTTGACCCCAATTCCCCCAGTACTAGTGTAGTGTTGACCAGGGGACAGTGTTGACCAGGGGGACAGTATTGATCCCAGTTCCCCCAGTACTAGTGTAGTGTTGACCAGGGGACAGACCAGGGGACAGTGTTGATCCCAGTTCCCCCAGTACTAGTGTAGTGTTGACCAGGGGACAGTGTTGACCCCAGTTCCCCCAGTACTAGTGTAGTGTTGACCAGGGGACAGTGTTGACCCCAGTTCCCCCAGTACTAGTGTAGTGTTGACCAGGGGACAGTGTTGATCCCAGTTCCCCCAGTACTAGTGTAGTGTTGACCAGGGGACAGACCAGGGGACAGTGTTGATCCCAGTTCCCCCAGTACTAGTGTAGTGTTGACCAGGGGACAGTGTTGACCCCAGTTCCCCCAGTACTAGTGTAGTGTTGACCAGGGGACAGACCAGGGGACAGTATTGATCCCAGTTCCCCCAGTACTAGTGTAGTGTTGACCAGGGGACAGACCAGGGGACCCAGTTCCCCCCCCAGTACTAGTGTAGTATTGACCAGGGGACAGTGTTGATCCCAGTTCCCCCAGTACTAGTGTAGTGTTGACCAGGGGACAGTGTTGACCCCAGTTCCCCCAGTACTAGTGTAGTGTTGACCAGGGGACAGTATTGATCCCAGTTCCCCCAGTACTAGTGTAGTGTTGACCAGGGGACAGTGTTGACCCCAGTTCCCCCAGTACTAGTGTAGTGTTGACCAGGGGACAGACCAGGGGACAGTATTGATCCCAGTACCCCCAGTACTAGTGTAGTGTTGACCAGGGGACAGTGTTGACCCCAGTTCCCCCAGTACTAGTGTAGTGTTGACCAGGGGACAGTGTTGATCCCAGTCCCCCAGTACTAGTGTAGTGTTGACCAGGGGACAGTATTGATCCCAGTCCCCCCAGTACTAGTGTAGTGTTGACCAGGGGACAGTATTGATCCCAGTTCCCCCAGTACTAGTGTAGTGTTGACCAGGGGACAGACCAGGGGACAGTATTGATCCCAGTACCCCCAGTACTAGTGTAGTGTTGACCAGGGGACAGTATTGATCCCAGTTCCCCCAGTACTAGTGTAGTGTTGACCAGGGGACAGTGTTGACCCCAGTTCCCCCAGTACTAATGTAGTGTTGACCAGGGGACAGTATTGACCCCAGTTCCCCCAGTACTAGTGTAGTGTTGACCAGGGGCAGTGTTGATCCCAGTTCCCCCAGTACTAGTGTAGTGTTGACCAGGGGACAGACCAGGGGACAGTGTTGATCCCAGTACCCCCAGTACTAGTGTAGTGTTGACCAGGGGACAGTGTTGACCCCAGTACCCCCAGTACTAGTGTAGTGTTGACCAGGGGACAGACCAGGGAACAGTATTGATCCCAGTTCCCCCAGTACTAGTGTAGTGTTGACCAGGGGACAGACCAGGGGACAGTATTGATCCCAGTTCCCCCAGTACTAGTGTAGTGTTGACCAGGGGACAGTGTTGATCCCAGTTCCCCCAGTACTAGTGTAGTGTTGACCAGGGGACAGACCAGGGGACAGTATTGATCCCAGTTCCTCCAGTACTAGTGTAGTGTTGACCAGGGGACAGTATTGATCCCAGTTCCCCCAGTACTAGTGTAGTGTTGACCAGGGGACAGTATTGATCCCAGTTCCCCCAGTACTAGTGTAGTGTTGACCAGGGGACAGTGTTGACCCCAGTTCCCCCAGTACTAGTGTAGTGTTGACCAGGGGACAGACCAGGGGACAGTATTGACCCCGAAGATGCTTGGCCAATTGTGCACCGCCATATGGGACTCCCAATCACAGCCGGATGTGATCAAACCTGGATTTGAACCAGGGACTGTAGTGTCTTAGACAGCTGCACCACTCGGGAGCCCAAAATTCATGATTATTTGATTCAGTCAGTATTCTTCTAGTGTAACTATCAACCTGGTTGGTTTCATAACAGAAGAGCATCTGAGGAAACTATAGAAATATATAAACACAACATGCCAGAATTTCAAATATTCTACTGAGTTACAGTTCATAAGGAAATCAGTGTAATAAATTCATTCGGTCCTAATCTGTGGATTTCACAGGACTGGGAATACAGATATGCATCTGTTGGTCAAAGAGAACAGTTTAAAACAGATGGGGGTGTGGATCAGAAAACCAGTCAGTATCTGGTGTGGATCAGAAAACCAGTCAGTATCTGGTGTGACCACCGTTTGCCTCGTGCAGCGCGACACATCTCCTTCACATAGAGTTGATCAGGCTGTTGACTGACCACCGTTTGCCTCGTGCACATCTCCTTCACAGAGAGTTGATCAGGCTGTTGACTGCCTGTTCAGGGGCAGAACATCTCCTTCACATAGAGTTGATCAGGCTGTTGACTGCCTGTTCAGGGGCAGAACATCTCCTTCACATAGAGTTGATCAGGCTGTTGACTGCCTGTTCAGGGGCAGAACATCTCATTCACAGAGAGTTGATCAGGCTGTTGACTGCCTGTTCAGGGGCAGAACATCTCCTTCACATAGAGTTGATCAGGCTGTTGACTGCCTGTTCAGGGGCAGAACATCTCCTTCACATAGAGTTGATCAGGCTGTTGACTGCCTGTTCAGGGGCAGAACATCTCCTTCACATAGAGTTGATCAGGCTGTTGACTGGGACCTGTGGAATGTTGTGCCGCTCCTCTTCAATCCCAAACATGCTTAATGGGTGACATGTCTGGAGAGGATGCAGGCCATGGAAGAACTGGGACATGCTGCCGTACACAGCGACCCAGAGCATCCCAAACATGCTCAATGGGTGACATGTCTGGAGAGGATGCAGGCCATGGAAGAACTGGGACATGCTGCCGTACACAGCGACCCAGAGCATCCCAAACATGCTTAATGGGTGACATGTCTGGAGAGGATGCAGGCCATGGAAGAACTGGGACATGCTGCCGTACACAGCGACGCAGAGCATCCCAAACATGCTCAATGGGTGACATGTCTGGAGAGGATGCAGGCCATGGAAGAACTGGGACATGCTGCCGTACACAGCGACCCAGAGCATCCCAAACATGCTCAATGGGTGACATGTCTGGAGAGGATGCAGGCCATGGAAGAACTGGGACATGCTGCCGTACACAGCGACCCAGAGCATCCCAAACATGCTCAATGGGTGACATGTCTGGAGAGGATGCAGGCCATGGAAGAACTGGGACATGCTGCCGTACACAGCGACCCAGAGCATCCCAAACATGCTCAATGGGTGACATGTCTGGAGAGGATGCAGGCCATGGAAGAACTGGGACATGCTGCCGTACACAGCGACCCAGAGCATCCCAAACATGCTTAATGGGTGACATGTCTGGAGAGGATGCAGGCCATGGAAGAACTGGGACATGCTGCCGTACACAGCGACCCAGAGCATCCCAAACATGCTTAATGGGTGACATGTCTGGAGAGGATGCAGGCCATGGAAGAACTGGGACATGCTGTCATACACGTGGATCCAGAGCATCCCAAACATGCTCAATGGGTGACATGTCTGGAGAGGATGCAGGCCATGGAAGAACTGGGACATTTTCAGCTTACAGGAATTGTGTACAGACCCTTGCGACATGGGCACGACAATGGGCCTCAGGATCTCATCACAGTATCTCTGTGCATTCAACTTGCCATCGATAAAATGGAATTGTGTTCGTTGTCCGTAGCTTATGCCTGCTCATACCATCTGCCCGGTACAGTTGAAACCCAGATTCATCTGTGAAGGGCACACTTCTCCAGCGTGCCAGTGGTCATCGAAGGTGAGCATTTTCCCACTGAAATCGGTTACGACGCCAAACTGCAGTCATGTCAAGACCCTGGTGAGGATGACGAGCAGATGAGCTTCCCTGAGATGGTTTCTAACAGTTTGTGTATAAATTCTTTGGTAGTGTAAACTCAGTTTCATCAGCTGCCTGGGTGGCTGGTCTCAGACCATCCCACAGGTGAAGAAGCCCAATGTGGACGCCCTGGGCTGCCGTGGTTACAGGGTTGTGAGGCCGGTGGGGGTCTTGATCCACATGGGGAAAGTGTTTCAGTTCCATACTGTCTAGGGGTATTTAAATCTGTCCTACCTGATCTACCATAACCGTTCTAGGGGTATTTAAATCTGTCCTACCTGATCTACCATAACCGTTCTAGGGGTATTTAAATCTGTCCTACCTGATCTACCATAACCGTTCAAAGGCACTTTGTCTTGCCCGTTCATCCTCTGGCAACATACACAATCCATGTTTCAATTGTCTTAAGGCTTAAACATCCTTCTTTAGCCTGTCTCCTCCCCTTCATCTCCACTGAGTGGATTGGTGGAGAGCATCCTGCCCTGTTGCATCCTGGTATGGCAACTGCTCGGCATCTGACCGTAAGGCGCTACAGTGGGTACATGTACAAATGACCCCTGTACACTGACTTGGCCTCGTTATGGTTATTTTGTGTTACTTTTTCACATTTTTTACTTTAGTTTATTTGGTAAATATTTTCTTAACTCTTTCTTGAACTGCACTGTTGGTTAAGGGCTTGTAAGTCAGCATTTCACTGTAAGGTCTACAGTTGTTCTATTCGGCGCATGTGACAAAGTTTGATTTAACAAGTGACATCGATAAGGGATCATAGTTTTCACCTGGTCAGTCTGTCATGGAAAGAGCTGGCGCTCATAATGTTTTGTACTTGTGTGGAGAGAGAGAGAGAGAGACACACACACACACACACACACACACACATACTCTGGTAGGGGGAGGAGCCAGAAGGCCCGCCTCCTTCTTCCTGAGTATAAATAGGAGCAGAACACTTCCTCTCTTCTGTCTCTGAGACACTCTGTCTCTGTCTGGAGAATGAGGTCCTTGAAGCACCTGAAACATCACAACAGGAAGAATGTGGTGAGTTCTGGGCTGGTAACCACAGGATTAAGGTTAACGTTTACCTTTGGTGTGTTCGGGTAGTTTGGTTTAGTGGTGATTAGTTGGATCATTCACAGTTTGAGAGTGTTGAGAAGGAACAATGTGATAGCTTTTGTTTAAAACGTTCTCCCTCCTTTTAGGTGAAACCTTTCTCCATATTTCGTCCCAACAGCCTCAAATGTCTGTTTAAAGCTCTTTCAACTCGCTCTTTTTCTTCATGATTTAATCTTTCATTTTGTCATCTCT
>NW_027040140.1:157351-170218 GCF_034236695.1 Oncorhynchus nerka
TTGACCAGGGGCTGATGGGTGATATTATTGATGATGGTTGACCAGGGGCTGATGGGTGATATTATTGATGATGGTTGACCAGGGGCTGATGGGTGATATTATTAATGATGGTTGACCAGGGGCTGATGGGTGATATTATTGATGATGGTTGACCAGGGGCTGATGGGTGATATTATTGATGATGGTTGACCAGGGGTTGAGAGGTGATATTATTGATGATGGTTGACCAGGGGCTGATGGGTGATATTATTGATGATGGGTGATATTATTGATGATGGGTGATATTAGTGATGATGGGTGACCAGGGACTGATGGGTGATATTATTGATGATGGTTGACCAGGGGCTGATGGGTGATATTATTAATGATGGTTGACCAGGGGCTGATGGGTGATATTATTGATGATGGTTGACCAGGGGTTGAGAGGTGATATTAGTGATGATGGGTGATATTATTGATGATGGTTGACCAGGGGCTGATGGGTGATATTATTAATGATGGTTGACCAGGGGCTGATGGGTGATATTATTGATGATGGGTGACCAGGGGCTGATGGGTGATATTATTGATGATGGGTGATATTATTAATGATGGTTGACCAGGGGCTGATGGGTGATATTATTGATGATGGGTGATATTAGTGATGATGGTTGACCACGGGCTGATGGGTGATATATTAATGATGGTTGACCAGGGGCTGATGGGTGATTTTATTGATGATGGTTGACCAGGGGCTGATGGGTGATATTATTGATGATGGTTGACCAGGGTTGAGAGGTGATATTATTGATGATGGGTGATATTATTAATGATGGTTGACCAAGGGCTGATGGGTGATATTATTGATGATGGTTGACCAGGGGTTTATGGGTGATATTATTGATGATGGTTGACCAGGGGCTGATGGGTGATATTATTGATGATGGGTGATATTAGTGATGATGGGTGATATTATTGATGATGGTTGACCACGGGTTGATGGGTGATATTATTGATGATGGTTGACCAGGGGCTGATGGGTGATATTATTAATGATGGTTGACCAGTGATGAGAGGTGATATTAGTGATGAATTCTCTCCTCACTGACTCTGCTGCTATCTCTGATCAACATCATAGATAGTAAAGATGTGTTGCATTACTAACCTTGTCTCCCTGTTTGTGTCTCAGGAGGAAGCCAGCAGGCGCCTGGTTAGATGTGAGCCCAGGGAGATGGCCAGACAGGTTGATTCTGGCACTCAGACTGATCCTGTGGTGGTTCTGTCTCTAGCCCAGGCTGCTGTTCTGGGGCTCATCTCTCAGAATGAGGTGTTTGGTGCTACCATCGCTCCTAATGGCTTCTACACAGGAGAACCTAAAGAGTCCCCTGCCCTGCCTGTAGAGGGGGTGGATTACGAATACGCTGATCAGCTGATAGGAGCTAACGGAGATTACCTGGGAGAAAACCTGCCTGAAGACGGACACATGCAGCCCAGCTGTAGCCAGAGGAGGTGGCACGGCCCACCCCCCGAGGGGAAGATGGTAGGGCCCGAGCGCCATGCTGGAGTGCCTGTGGACGGGTCATCCCAAGTGAAAGGAGAAGGGGTTATCACTGGCCTGACGTCCTGTGTTCACATGCTGAACAACCTGGCTACTACTAGAGGGGGATTGGTCCAGGTTGACCCCGCCTCTCTCCGTGCCGCCGCCCAAAAAGGCTGTGCCGAGTGTGACAGAGACATGTCCAGCCAGCAGGCTAACACACACCCTCACACACACTCCCAGGCAGGGCACAGCCATAAAGGGGAGCCGGGGCATCGAGGCCTGCAGGGGCAGAGGGGGCATCAGGAGAGAGCGAGGGAGGAGGAGGAGGAGGGAGAGCAGGGAAACAGCCTGATGAAAGGAGGACAGGAGGAGACTATCAGCAGCTACTTCCAGTCCAGCGAGGTGGGGGGGTACGAGGGGGGGGAGATCTACCATGAGAACAGCCAGGGTATGATGTGGGGCAACCAGCTGGAGCAGGGGGTAGGGGGAAGAGGAGGAGCAGGAGCAGGAAGAGGAGGGACCCATCGTCACCACGGCCGGAGGGTTGACCGTCTAGACATCAACATCCAGATAGATGAGTCGTACTGCGTGGACATGGGGAGGGGCTAAAGAGATGGAAGTGCCGTATGTGTGAAAAGTCTTACACCTCCAAGTACAACCTGGTAACTCACATCCTGGGTCACCAGGGCATCAAGCCCCACGCCTGCCCCCACTGTGGGAAGCTGTTTAAACAGCCCAGCCACCTGCAGACCCACCTGCTCACCCACCAGGGAACTAGGCCTCATAAATGCACCGTGTGTAAGAAGGGCTTCACCCAGACCTCCCACCTGAAGAGACACATGCTGCAGCACACCGACGTCAAACCTTACAGCTGCCGCTTCTGTCGCCGTGGCTTCGCCTACCCCAGCGAGCTCCGTGCCCACGAGACCAAACACGAGCGCGGGCGCTGCCACGTGTGTTCCCAGTGTGGGATGGAGTTCCCCACCTACGCCCATCTGAAGCGCCACCAGACCAGCCACCAGGGACCAACTACTTACCAGTGTACAGAGTGCAACAAGTCCTTCACCTACCGCAGCCAGCTGCAGAACCATCTACTGAAACACCAGAGTCCTCGGCCATATTCCTGTTCCCACTGTGGGCTGGAGTTTGTCCAGCTGCACCACCTCCGCCAGCACGCCCTCACACACAAGGTACTTAACTCTGACCCCTGAACTCTACCCATAACCCTCAGCCAGCCCGCCCTCACACACAAGGTACCTAACCCTGACCCCTAACCATAACCCTCCACCAGCACACCCTCACACACAAGGTACCTAACTCTGACCCCTACCCATAACCATCCGCTAGCACACCCTCACACACAAGGTACCTAACTCTGAACCCTACCCATAACCCTCCGCCAGCACACCCTCACACACAAGGTACCTAACTCTGACCCCTGACCCCTACCCATAACCCTCCACCAGCACACCCTCAAGCACAAGGTACCTAACTCTGACCCCTAACCATAACCCTCCGGTCACCACAAGGTAAACTCTGACCCCTACCCATAACCAGCCAGCACACCCTCACACACAAGGTACCTAACTCTGACCCCTACCCACCCTCCGCCACACACCCTCACACACAATGTACCTAACTCTGACCCCTGACCCCTACCCATAACCCTCTGCCAGCACACCCTCACACACAAGGTACCTAACTCTGACCCCTACCCATAACCCTCCGCCAGCACACCCTCACACACAAGGTACCTAACTCTGACCCCTGACCCCTACCCATAACCCTCCGCCAGCACACCCTCACACACAAGGTACCTAACTCTGACCCCTACCCATAACCCTCAGCCAGCACGCCCTCACACACAAGGTACCTAACTCTGACCCCTACCCATAACCCTCCGCCAACACACCCTCACACACTACATGGCCAAACGTATGTGGACACCCTTTCAAATGATTGGAATCAGCTATTTCAGCCACACCAGTTGCTGACAGGTGTATATAATTGAGCGCACAGCCATGCAATCTCCATAGACACACATTTGAAATGGAATTTCCTTACACTTTCAACGTGGCACCATCATAGGATCCCACCTTTCCAACATGTCAGTTCATGAAATTTCTGCCCTTGTAGAGCTGCCCCGGTCAACTGTAAGTGCTGTTATTGTGAAGTGGAAATGTCTGGGAGCAACAACGGCTCAGCCGCGAAGTGGTAGGGCACACAATCTCACAGAACGGGACCGCAGAGTGCTGAAGCGCGTAAAAATGGCCTGTTCTCGGTTGCAACACTCGATACAGAGTTCCAAACTGCCATTCATTTTTCCCCCATGGTGGATTTTTGGAGACATTTCAAATAAGAGCTGTGATTTGTGTGGGCTTACCCATGTGTGGCGTTTTGATGGCTGTGATAATCTCTCTAAGGTGCCTTTTATAAATATATTCACCAACCAAAACATGTTGGCACAAGAACTGTTGGAAGCCTCATGAAATGGGTTTCCATGGCCGAGCAGCCACACACAAGCCTAAGATCACCATGCGCAATGCCAAGCGCCGGCTGGAGTGGTGTAAAGCTCACCGCCATTGCATCCTGGAACAGTAGAAACGCTTTCTCTGGAGTGATGAATCACGCTTCACCATCTGGCAGTCTCTGTCAAATCTGGGTTTGGTGGATGCCAGGTAACTCTACCTGCCCAAATGAATAGTGCCAACTGTAATGTTTGGTGGAGGAGGAATAATGGCCCGGGGCTGTTTTTCATGGTCAGGGCTAAGCCCCTTAGTCCCAGTGAAGGGAGATCTTAACGCTACAGCATGCATTATAGGCTATTCTGTGCTTCCAACTTTGCAGCAACGGTTTGGGGGAAGGCCCTTTCCTGTTTCAGCATGACAATGTCCCCGTGCACAAAGTGAGGTCCATACAGCAACGGTTTGGGGGAAGGCCCTTTCCTGTTTCAGCATGACAATGTCCCCGTGCACAAAGTGAGGTCCATACAGCAACGGTTTGGGGGAAGGCCCTTTCCTGTTTCAGCATGACAATGTCCCCGTGCACAAAGTGAGGTCCATACAGCAACGGTTTGGGGAAAGGCCCTTTCCTGTTTCAGCATGACAATGCCCCCGTGCACAAAGTGAGGTCCATACAGCAACGGTTTGGGGGAAGGCCCTTTCCTGTTTCAGCATGACAATGTCCCCGTGCACAAAGTGAGGTCCATACAGAAACGGTTTGGGGGTCAGGCCCTTTCCTGTTTCAGCATGACAATGCCCCCGTGCACAAGGTGAGGTCCATACAGCAACGGTTTGGGGGAAGGCCCTTTCCTGTTTCAGCATGACAATGCCCCCGTGCACAAAGTGAGGTCCATACAGAAACGGTTTGTCGAGATCGGTATGGAAGAACTTGACTGGCCTGCACACAGCCCTGACCTCAATCCCATTTAACACCTTTGGGATGAATTAGAACGCTGACTGTGTGCCGACCTCACTAATGCTCTTGTGGCTGAATGGAAGAAAGTCCCTGCAGCAATGTTCCAACATCTAGTGGAAAGCCTTCCCAGAAGAGTGGAGGCTGTTATAGCAGCAATGTTCCAACATCTAGTGGAAAGCCTTCCCAGAAGAGTGGAGGCTGTTAAAGCAGCAATGTTCCAACATCTAGTGGAAAGCCTTCCCAGAAGAGTGGAGGCTGTTATAGCAGCAATGTTCCAACATCTAGTGGAAAGCCTTCCCAGAAGAGTGGAGGCTGTTATAGCAGCAATGTTCCAACATCTAGTGGAAAGCCTCCCCAGAAGAGTGGAGGCTGTTATAGCAGCAATGTTCCAACATCTAGTGGAAAGCCTTCACAGAAGAGTGGAGGCTGTTATAGCAGCAATATTTCAACATCTAGTGGAAAGCCTTCCCAGGAGAGTGGAGGCTGTTATAGCAGCAATGTTCCTACATCTAGTGGAAAGCCTTACCAGAAGAGTGGAGGCTGTTATAGCAGCAATGTTCCAACATCTAGTGGAAAGCCTTCCCAGAAGAGTGGAGGCTGTTATAGCAGCAATGTTCCAACATCTAGTGGAAAGCCTTCCCAGAAGAGTGGAGGCTGTTAAAGCAGCAATGTTCCAACATCTAGTGGAAAGCCATTCCCAGAAGAGTGGAGGCTGTTATAGCAGCAATGTTCCAACATCAGTCCTTCCCAGAAGAGTGGAGGCTGTTAAAGCAGCAATGTTCCAACATCTAGTGGAAAGCCTTCCCAGAAGAGTGGAGGCTGTTATAGCAGCAATGTTCCAACATCTAGTGGAAAGCCTCCCCAGAAGAGTGGAGGCTGTTATAGCAGCAATGTTCCAACATCTAGTGGAAAGCCTTCACAGAAGAGTGGAGGCTGTTATAGCAGCAATATTTCAACATCTAGTGGAAAGCCTTCCCAGGAGAGTGGAGGCTGTTATAGCAGCAATGTTCCTACATCTAGTGGAAAGCCTTCCCAGAAGAGTGGAGGCTGTTATAGCAGCAATGTTCCAACATCTAGTGGAAAGCCTTCCCAGAAGAGTGGAGGCTGTTAAAGCAGCAAAGGGGGGGGGTCCAAGTCCATATTAATGCCCATGATTTTGGAATGAGATGTTGGACGAGCAGGTGTCCACATACCTTTGGCCATGTAGCTAATCCTGACCTTTAACCCTAGCCTTCTGCCAGCATCCCTCACCCACAATATACCTAAACCATAACTCTAACCGCTGACCTTCAACCCTAGCCTTCTGCCAGCATCCCTCACCCACAATATACCTAAACCCTAACTATAACCCCTGACCTTTAACCCTAGCCCTCCTCCAGCATCCCTCACCCACAATATACCTAAACCCTAACTATAACCCCTGACCTTCAACCCTAGCCTTCTGCCAGCATCCCTCACCCACAATATACCTAAACCCTAACTATAACCCCTGACCTTCAACCCTAGCCTTCTGCCAGCATCCCTCACCCACAATATACCTAAACCATAACTCTAACCGCTGACCTTCAACCCTAGCCCTCCGCCAGCATCCCTCAACCACAATATACCTAAACTCTAACCGCTGACCTTTAACCCTAGCCTTCTGCCAGCATCCCTCACCCACAATATACCTAAACCCTAACTCTAACCCCTGATCTTCAACCCTAGCCTTCTGCCAGCATCCCTCACCCACAAGGTACTGACCATCTGAGACCACTGGAACCCCTAGCTCTAACCATAACCCAGAAGGTTTCAAAGGCCATGGTAGACTGACTATGCTCTCAGTGGTTCATTTTAGTTAGTCTTTATTAAAAGTAGTTATTTCCAGGAACTGTATATAGTCCTTGGTTCTGATTAGATGACGAACCTGAGAGGTGTAGTCAGTGGTGTTGGTATAGATTAGATGACCAACCTGAGAGATGTAGTCAGTGGTGTTGGTATAGATTAGATGACCAACCTGAGAGGTGTAGTCAGTGGTGTTGGTATAGATTAGATGACCAACCTGAGAGATGTAGTCAGTGGTGTTGGTATAGATTAGATGACCAACCTGAGAGGTGTAGTCAGTCAGTGGTGTTGGTATAGATTAGATGACCAACCTGAGAGATGTAGACAGTGGTGTTGGTATAGATTAGATGACCAACCTGAGAGGTGTACTCAGTGGTGTTGGTATAGATTAGATGACCAACCTGAGAGGTGTAGTCAGTCAGTGGTGTTGGTATAGATTAGATGACCAACCTGAGAGATGTAGTCAGTGGTGTTGGTATAGATTAGATGACCAACCTGAGAAGTGTAGTCAGTCAGTGGTGTTGGTATAGATTAGATGACCAACCTGAGAGATGTAGTCAGTCAGTGGTGTTGGTATAGATTAGATGACCAACCTGAGAGGTGTAGTCAGTCAGTGGTGTTGGTATAGATTAGATGACCAACCTGAGAGGTGTAGTCAGTCAGTGGTGTTGGTATAGATTAGATGACCAACCTGAGAGATGGAGATGGGCGGACTGACGGGGAGACAGACGGTCAGACATGGTGGGTTGAGACAGACGGTCAGACACGGTGGGTTGAGACAGACGGTCAGACACGGTGGGTTGAGACAGACGGTCAGACACGGTGGGTTGAGACAGACGGTCAGACACGGTGGGTTGAGACAGACGGTCAGACGCGGTGGGTTGAGACAGACGGTCAGACGCGGTGGGTTGAGACAGAGACACGGTGGGTTGAGACAGAGACACGGTGGGTTGAGACAGAGGGTCAGACACGGTGGGTTGAGACAGACGGTCAGACGCGGTGGGTTGAGACAGACGGTCAGACACGGTGGGTTGAGACAGACGGTCAGACACGGTGGGTTGAGACAGACGGTCAGACACGGTGGGTTGAGACAGAGACACGGTGGGTTGAGACAGAGACACGGTGGGTTGAGACAGACGGTCAGACACGGTGGGTTGAGACAGACGGTCAGACACGGTGGGTTGAGACAGAGACACGGTGGGTTGAGACAGAGACACGGTGGGTTGAGACAGAGACACGGTGGGTTGAGACAGAGACACGGTGGGTTGAGACAGACGGTCAGACACGGTGGGTTGAGACAGACGGTCAGACACGGTGGGTTGAGACAGACGGTCAGACGCGGTGGGTTGAGACAGAGACACGGTGGGTTGAGACAGACGGTCAGAGACACGGTGGGTTGAGACAGAGACACGGTGGGTTGAGACAGACGGTCAGACACGGTGGGTTGAGACAGACGGTCAGACGCGGTGGGTTGAGACAGACGGTCAGACGCGGTGGGTTGAGACAGAGACACGGTGGGTTGAGACAGAGACACGGTGGGTTGAGACAGAGGGTCAGACACGGTGGGTTGAGACAGACGGTCAGACGCGGTGGGTTGAGACAGACGGTCAGACACGGTGGGTTGAGACAGAGACACGGTGGGTTGAGACAGAGACACGGTGGGTTGAGACAGACGGTCAGACACGGTGGGTTGAGACAGAGACACGGTGGGTTGAGACAGAGACGCGGTGGGTTGAGACAGGGTGGGTTGAGACCGAGACAGGGTGGGTTGAGACAGAGACAGGGTGGGTTGAGACAGAGACAGGGTGGGTTGAGACAGAGACAGGGTGGGTTGAGACAGACGGTCAGACATGGTGGGTTGAGACAGAGACACGGTGGGTTGAGACAGAGACACGGTGGGTTGAGACAGAGACACGGTGGGTTGAGACAGACGGTCAGACACGGTGGGTTGAGACAGAGACACGGTGGGTTGAGACAGAGACGCGGTGGGTTGAGACAGAGACGCGGTGGGTTGAGACAGAGACGCGGTGGGTTGAGACAGAGACGCGGTGGGTTGAGACAGAGACGCGGTGGGTTGAGACAGAGACGCGGTGGGTTGAGACAGAGACGCGGTGGGTTGAGACAGAGACGCGGTGGGTTGAGACAGGGTGGGTTGAGACAGAGACAGGGTGGGTTGAGACAGAGACAGGGTGGGTTGAGACAGAGACACGGTGGGTTGAGACAGACGGTCAGACACGGTGGGTTGAGACAGAGACAGGGTGGGTTGAGACAGACTGGATTGACTGTGGGAAAGGGGATACCTTGTCAGTTCCACAACTGAATGCATTCAACTGAAATGTGTCTTCCACATTTAACCCTCTGAATCAGAGAGGTGCGGGGGGCTGCCTTAATTGACATCTACGTCATTGGCGCCCGAGGAGAAGTTGTTTGGGGTAACTGCCTTGCCCAAGGGCAGAACGGCAGACTTTTCAACCTTGCCAACTCGGGGATTCGAACTAGCGACCTTTCGGTTACTGGGCCAAAGCTCTTAACCGCTGGGATACCTGTGTCTGTCTGTCTGATATCTAGAACAAAGAATACATGATCTTTCACGTATCCCAATCAGACCTGGCTCAGATGCATATGAATCATATCAGTACTAGTGCTTGATTTAGTGTGCAATGGAATAATCCCAAACAGGCCAACCAAGTTAAGTACCATCAAGCCTTTAGAAGTATTTGACCAAGCTAGGTCTGATCCCAGTATAGTCATGCTTTTCCTTCAGCTTCTTTACAGAATTTGAACTAACTTCATGTTCATTCATTCGGCTGCAATGGTCCTCATCTAACTGTCCTCCTGTGTTCTTATTGGTCAGTGGTCCTCCATCTAACTGTCCTCCTGTGTTCTTATTGGTCAGTGGTCCTCCATCTAACTGTCCTCCTGTGTTCTTATTGGTCAGTGGTCCTCATCTAACTGTCCTCCTGTGTTCTTATTTGTCAGTGGTCCTCATCTAACTGTCCTCCTATGTTCTTATTTGTCAGTGGTCCTCATCTAAATGTCCTCCTGTGTTCATATTTGTCAGTGGTCCTCCATCTAACTGTCCTCCTGTGTTCTTATTTGTCAGTGGTCCTCCATCTAACTGTCCTCCTGTGTTCTTATTGGTCAGTGGTCCTCCATCTAACTGTCCTCCTGTGTTCTTATTTGTCAGTGGTCCTCCATCTAACTGTCCTCCTGTGTTCTTATTGGTCAGTGGTCCTCCATCTAACTGTCCTCCTGTGTTCTTATTGGTCAGTGGTCCTCCATCTAACTGTCCTCCTGTGTTCTTATTGGTCAGTGGTCCTCCATCTAACTGTCCTCCTGTGTTCATATTGGTCAGTGGTCCTCCATCTAACTGTCCTCCTGTGTTCTTATTGGTCAGTGGTCCTCCATCTAACTGTCCTCCTGTGTTCTTATTGGTCAGTGGTCCTCCATCTAACTGTCCTCCTGTGTTCTTATTGGTCAGGGAATGAAGGGTCATAAGTGTGAGGTGTGTTCCCGTGAGTTCACCTTGTCAGCCAACCTGAAGAGACACATGTTGATCCACAACAGCATCAGGCCCTTCAGTGCCACATCTGCTTCAAGAGCTTCATCCAGAAACAGACGCTCAAAACGCACATGATCGTCCACCTGCCCGTCAAACCCTTCAAATGCAAGGTGAGTTTATATCCAGGGTTGGAACCAGTTCAGGGAACGGAAAATAACAGCAAGGGAAACGGGAAGGAACGTGATCCATAACATAACTGTTATTTTAAAAGCATGGGAACCGGGAAGGAACGTGATCCATAACATAACTGTTATTTTAACAGCATGGGAACCGGGAAGGAACGTGATCCATAACATAACTGTTATTTTAAAAGCATGGGAACCGGGAAGGAACGTGATCCATAACATAACTGTTATTTTAACAGCATGGGAACCGGGAAGGAACGTGATCCATAACATAACTGTTATTTTAACAGCATGGGAACCGGGAAGGAACGTGATCCATAACATAACTGTTATTTTAACAGCATCCATAATCCATAACATAACTGTTATTTTAACAGCATGGGAACCGGGAAGGAACGTGATCCATAACATAACTGTTATTTTAACAGCATGGGAACCGGGAAGGAACGTGATCCATAACATAACTGTTATTTTAACAGCATGGGAACCGGTTAATAACGTTATTTTATGTTCCAGGCATTTGTTTCTAGTTTTACAACAAAACGCCTATACAGAGCCTCCACGCTGTCACTCAAAACGTATTCTGTCTGCCTGCCAGGTGAAAACCTTTACCTGTCTGTGTTTAGGCTACCTGCCCCTCCCCCCTCCGAAGCATAGGCTACTGTACTGAGTACAAGCTTGATTCAGAAGATAGGGAGACAGGTTTTTATTAGCTAGAGAAGAATGGATTCACTTTTTTCAGACCCTCTAGGCCTGGTATCACATTTCATGTTGGCTTTACACTACATTACTAAAAGTATGTGGACATCTCGTCAAACATCTCATTCCAAAATTATGGACATTAATATGGAGTTGGTCCCCCCTTTGCTGCTATAACAGCCTCCACTCTTCTGGGAAGGCTTTAATATGGAGCTGGTCCCCCCTTTGCTGCTATAACAGCCTCTACTCTTCTGGGAAGGCTTTCCACCAGATGGAACATTGCTGCAGGTACCTCCACTCTTCAGGAAAGGGCCTTCCCCAAACTGTTGCAACACAGTTGGAAGAACAGTATCGTCTAGAATGTCGTAGCGTTAAGATCTCCCTTCACTGGGACTAAGGGGCCCGAACCATGAACAGCCCCAAACATTCCTCCTCCACTAAACTTAACAGTTGGCACTATTTATTCAGGCGCGTAGCATTCTACTGGCATCTGCCAAACCCAGATGTGTCCGTCTGACTGCCATTTCCACTGCTCCAGAGTCCAATGGCGGCGAGCTTTACACCACTCCAGCCGACTCTTGGCATTGCACACGGTGATCTTAGGCTTGTGTGCGGCTGCTCGGCCATGGAAAACCCATTTTATTACAAATTAAAAACAGAAATACCTTATTGACATAAATATTCAGACCCTTTGCTATGAGACTCCAAATTGAGCTCCAGTGCATCCTGTTTCCATCGATCATCCTTGACGTTTCTACAACTTGATTGGAGTCCACCTGTGGTAAATTCAATTGATCGGACATGATTTGGAAAATCACACACCTGTCTATATAAGAGCAAAAACCAAGCCATGAGGTCAAAGGAATTGTCAGTAGAGCTCTGAGACAGGATTGTGTTGAGGCACAGATCTGGGGAAGGGTTCCAAAAATTGTCTGCAGCATTGAAGGTCCCCAAAAACACAGTGGCCTCAATTATTCTTAAATGGAAGAATTTGGAACCACTATCTCTTCCTAGAGCTGGCCGCCCAGCCAAACTGAGCCATCAAGGGAGAAGGCCCTTGGTTAGGGAGGTGACCAAGAACCCGATGGTCACTCTGACAGAGGTCTAGAGATCCTCTGTGGAGTTGGGAGAACCTTCCAGAAGGACAACCATCTATGCAGCACTCCACCAATCAGGCCTTTATGGTAGTGGCCAGACGGAAGCCACTCCTCAGTCAAAGGCACCTGACAGCACGCTTGGAGTTTGTCAAAAGGCAAAGACTCTCAGACCATGAGAAACTAGATTCTCTGGTCTGATGAAACTAAGATTATTTTATTTTAATTTCACCTTTATTTAACCAGGTAGGCCAGTTGAGAACAAGTTCTCATTTACAATTGCGACCTGGCCAAGATAAAGCAAAGCAGTTCGACAGATACAACGACACAGAGTTACACATGGAGTAAAACAAACATACAGTATAAACAAGTCTATATACAATGTGAGCAAATGAGGTGAGATAAGGGAGGTAAAGGCAAAAAATGCCATGGTGGCAAAGTAAATAGAATATAGCATGTAAAACACTGGAATGGTAGTTTTGCAATGGAAGAATGTGCAAAGTAGAAATAAAAATAATGGGGTGCAAAGGAGCAAAATAAATAAATAAATTAAATACAGTAGGGAAAGAGGTAGTTGTTTGGGCTAAATTATAGGTGGGCTATGTACAGGTGCAGTAATCTTTGAGC
>NW_027040141.1:0-10000 GCF_034236695.1 Oncorhynchus nerka
TGTCTCTTCTATTTCTGTCTCTTCTATTTCTGTCTCTCCTCTCTCTCTATCTAATCAATGTTCTCCTCCTCTCTCTCTATCTGATCAAGGTTCTTCTCCTCTCTCTCTATCTAATCAAGGTTCTCCTCCTCCTCCTCTCTCTATCTAATCAAGGTTCTCCTCCTCCTCCTCTCTCTATCTAATCAAGGTTCTCCTCCTCTCTCTCTATCTGATCAAGGTTCTCCTCCTCCTCTCTGTCTATCTAATCAAGGTTCTCCTCCTCCTCTCTCTATCTAATCAAGGTTCTCCTCCTCCTCCTCTCTCTATCTAATCAAGGTTCTCCTCCTCCTCTCTCTCTCTAAACAAGATTCTCCTCCTCCTCCTCCTCTCTATCTAATAAAGGTTCTCCTCCTCCTCCTCTCTCTATCTAATCAATGTTCTCCTCCTCTCTCTCTCTAAACAAGATTCTCCTCCTCCTCCTCTCTCCCTATCTGATCAAGGTTCTTCTCCTCTCTCTCTATCTAATCAAGGTTCTCCTCCTCCTCCTCTCTCTATCTAATCAAGGTTCTCCTCCTCCTCCTCTCTCTATCTAATCAAGGTTCTCCTCCTCTCTCTCTATCTGATCAAGGTTCTCCTCCTCCTCTCTGTCTATCTAATCAAGGTTCTCCTCCTCCTCTCTCTATCTAATCAAGGTTCTCCTCCTCCTCCTCTCTCTATCTAATCAAGGTTCTCCTCCTCCTCTCTCTATCTGATCAAGGTTCTCCTCTCTCTCTCTAAACAAGATTCTCCTCCTCCTCCTCCTCTCTATCTAATAAAGGTTCTCCTCCTCCTCCTCTCTCTATCTAATCAATGTTCTCCTCCTCTCTCTCTCTAAACAAGATTCTCCTCCTCCTCCTCTCTCTCTCTCTGATCAAGGTTCTTCTCCTCTCTTTCGATCATCGAAGATGGCGTAGCAGTAGTTGTCCTGTCGTATCGTCTCTCTGTAAATATCGTCTCTTTTTCGTTTTAGATATTTTAGATATTTTTAGATATTTTTTTCTTCGCATATCTTTAAAAACATTTTGCTAAACCTAAGCTTCCAAATACTCTTCTGCAACCCGCCAAACTTTTCCTAAAGTAGTTACATTTCCCTCGGAACCGGACCCCCTCAACGGACCCCCTCAACTGAAGCTAGCCAGCTAACTACCAGCTATGCTAGCGGTCATCAACTAACCAGAGCATAACGGACCTATTTAATTTTTTTTTTTTACCCCCGGATTCCCACCACAAACGGAACATTCTTCAGCTGGATCTTCACAACTAGCTATCGAGCTAAACAGCAACCCTGGTTGATTACTCCTGGCTAGCGTTTCCACCCACGTAGCTTGAAGCTAGCCCGGCCAGAGCTCCTAGCATACTCCTGGGCTACAATACCCTGACTACGACCGGTCTATCGATATCACCGCATGAAGAGGAATAAACAGACTCACCCCATCGCGACGTCCTCCAAAGGCTAACTCTCTAGCCCTCGCTATCTCCTTGCTTGCTAGTTCGGCATGCTAACTGCTAGCTTGTTTAGCCCAGGTCCGCTAACTACTACCTTGTTTACCCCGGCCTGCTAATCTGTTAGCTTGTTAGCACAGGCCTGCTAACCGTCTTCATCGCCGCGTCCCAAAAACGCAGTGGCCCATATGTACTCTATCTCTTCCTGATTTAAAAAAAAATAATGTTTATACCTTCCGGAAACCTGCCTCACCCAATGTGATACGGAATCGCTATTATCTTTATTTTTAGAACACACTCAAGAACCTCCAGAAGCTAACCAGCTAGCTAGCTACAAGCTATTTAGTCATTGTTAGTTTTCTTAACCTGGATAACACTCGCCAGCCCAGCCCCCCCTGCCCCATCCACCGCTGCCCCCTGGACTCTGAACACTTGGCTACATAGCTGATGCACGCTGGACTGTCCATTAATCACGGTACTCCATTCTGCTTGTTTGTTTTATCTGTCGGCCGAGTTGCCTATTCAATGCCATCTCACCTGCTGTTGTTATGCTAGCTGATTAGCTGTTGTCTCACCCACTGTTTTAGCTAGCTTTCCCAATTCAACACCTGTGTTTACTGTATGCCTCGCTGTATGTCTCTCTCAAATGTCAATATGCCTTGTATACTGTTGCTCAGGTTAGTTATCATTGTTTTAGTTCACAATGGAGCCCCTAGTCCCATTCCTCAGACCCCTGATACCTCCTTTGTCCCACCTCCCACATATGCGCTGACCTCACCCATTACAACCAGCATGTCCAGAGATAAAACCTCTCTCATCATCACCCAGTGCCTGGGCTTACCTCCGCTGTACCCGCACCCCACCATACCCCTGTCTGTGCATTATGCCCTGAATATATTCTACCATGCCCAGAAACCTGCTCCTCTTATTCTCTGTCCCCAATGCTCTAGGCGACCAGTTTTGATAGCCCTTAGCCGCACCCTCATACTACTCCTTCTCTGTTCCGCGGGTGATGTGGAGGTAAACCCAGGCCCAGCATGTCCCCAGGCACCCTCATTTGTTGACTTCTGTGATCGAAAAAGCCTTGGTTTCATGCATGTCAACATTAGAAGCCTCCTCCCTAAGTTTGTTTTACTCACTGCTTTAGCACACTCTGCTAACCCTGATCTCCTTGCCGTGTCTGAATCCTGGCTCAGGAAGGCCACCAAAAATTCAGAGATTTCCATACCCAACTATAACATCTTCCGTCAAGACAGAACTGCCAAAGGGGGCGGAGTCGCAGTCTACTGCAGAGATAGCCTGCAAAGTAATGTCATACTTTCCAGGTCCATACCCAAACAGTTCGAACTACTAATTCTGAAAATTACTCTCTCCAGAAATAAGTCTCTCACTGTTGCCGCCTGCTACCGACCCCCCCTCAGCTCCCAGCTGTGCCCTGGACACCATTTGTGAATTGATTGCCCCCCATCTAGCTTCTGAGTTTGTTCTGTTAGGTGACCTAAACTGGGATATGCTTAACACCCCGGCAGTCCTACAATCTAAGCTAGATGCCCTCAATCTCACACAAATCATCAAGGAACCCACCAGGTACAACCCTAACTCTGTAAGCAAGGGCACCCTCATAGACGTCATCCTGACCAACTGGCCCTCCAAATACACCTCCGCTGTCTTCAAACAGGATCTCAGCGACCACTGCCTCATTGCCTGTATCCGCTACGGTGCCGCAGTCAAACGACAACCCTCATCACTGTCAAACGCTCCCTAAAACACTTCTGTGAGCAGGCCTTTCTAATCGACCTGGCCCGGGTATCCTGGAAGGACATTGACCTCATCCCGTCAGTTGAGGATGCCTGGTCATTCTTTAAGAGTAACTTCCTCACCATATTAGATAAGCATGCTCCGTTCAAAAAATGCAGAACTAAGAACAGATACAGCCCTTGGTTCACTCCAGACCTGACTGCCCTCGACCAGCACAAAAACATCCTGTGGCGGACTGCAATAGCATCGAACAGTCCCCGCGATATGCAACTGTTCAGGGAAGTCAGGAACCAATACACACAGTCAGTCAGGAAAGCTAAGGCCAGCTTCTTCAGGCAGAAGTTTGCATCCTGTAGCTCCAACTCCAAAAAGTTCTGGGACACTGTGAAGTCCATGGAGAACAAGAGCACCTCCTCCCAGCTGCCCACTGCACTGATTCTAGGGAACACGGTCACCACCGACAAATCCATGATTATCGAAAACTTCAACAAGCATTTCTCAACGGCTGGCCATGCCTTCCGCCTGGCTACTCCTACCTCGGCCAACAGCTCCGGCCCCCCCGCAGCTCCTCGCCCAAGCCTCTCCAGGTTCTCCTTTACCCAAATCCAGATAGCAGATGTTCTGAAAGAGCTGCAAAACCTGGACCCGTATAAATCAGCTGGGCTTGACAATCTGGACTCTCTATTTCTGAAACTATCCGCCGCCATTGTCGCAACCCCTATTACCAGCCTGTTCAACCTCTCTTTCATATCGTCTGAGATCCCCAAGGATTGGAAAGCTGCCGCAGTCATCCCCCTCTTCAAAGGGGGAGACACCCTGGACCCAAACTGTTACAGACCTATATCCATTCTGCCCTGCCTATCTAAGGTCTTCGAAAGCCAAGTCAACGAACAGGTCACTGACCATCTCGAATCCCACCGTACCTTCTCCGCTATGCAATCTGGTTTCCGAGCCGGTCACGGGTGCACCTCAGCCACACTCAAGGTACTAAACGACATCATAACCGCCATCGATAAAAGACAGTACTGTGCAGCCGTCTTCATCGACCTTGCCAAGGCTTTCGACTCTGTCAATCACCATATTCTTATCGGCAGACTCAGTAGCCTCGGTTTTTCGGATGACTGCCTTGCCTGGTTCACCAATTACTTTGCAGACAGAGTTCAGTGTGTCAAATCGGAGGGCATGTTGTCCGGTCCTCTGGCAGTCTCTATGGGGGTGCCACAGGGTTCAATTCTCGGGCCGACTCTTTTCTCTGTGTATATCAATGATGTTGCTCTTGCATGGTTCCGACCTTGAATATGTGGACACCTATAAGTACCTAGGTGTCTGGCTAGACTGCAAACTCTCCTTCCAGACCCATATCAAACATCTCCAATCGAAAATCAAATCAAGAGTCAGCTTTCTATTCCGCAACAAAGCCTCCTTCACTCACGCTGCCAAGCTTACCCTAGTAAAACTGACTATCCTACCGATCCTCGACTTCGGCGATGTCATCTACAAAATTGCTTCCAACACTCTTCTCAGCAAACTGGATGCAGTTTATCACAGTGCCATCCGTTTTGTCACTAAAGCACCTTATACTACCCACCACTGCGACTTGTATGCTCTAGTCGGCTGGCCCTCGCTACATAATCGTCGCCAGATCCACTGGCTCCAGGTCATCTACAAGGCCATGCTAGGCAAAGCTCCGCCTTATCTCAGCTCACTGGTCACGATGGCAACACCCATCCGTAGCACGCGCTCCAGCAGGTGTATCTCATTGATCATCCCTAAAGCCAACACCTCATTCGGCCGCCTTTCGTTCCAGTACTCTGCTGCCTGTGACTGGAACGAATTGCAAAAATCGCTGAAGTTGGAGACTTTTATCTCCCTCACCAACTTCAAACATCAGCTATCTGAGCAGCTAACCGATCGCTGCAGCTGTACATAATCTATTGGTAAATAGCCCACCCATTTTCACCTACCTCATCCCCACAGTTTTTATTTATTTACTTTTCTGCTCTTTTGCACACCAATATCTCTACCTGTACATGACCATCAGATCATTTATCACTCCAGTGTTAATCTGCAATATTGTAATTATTCGCCTACCTCCTCATTCCTTTTGCACACATTGTATATAGACTCCCCTTTTTTCTCTACTGTGTTATTGACTTGTTAATTGTTTACTCCATGTGTAACTCTGTGTTGTCTGTTCACACTGCTATGCTTTATCTTGGCCAGGTCGCAGTTGCAAATGAGAACCTGTTCTCAACTAGCCTACCTGGTTAAATAAAGGTGAAATAAAAAAAATTAAAAAAAAATACATCTAATCAAGGTTCTCCTCCTTTCTCTCTATCTGATCAAGGTTCTCCTCCTCTCTCTCTCTATCTGATCAAGGTTCTCCTCCTCTCTCTCTCTCTGATCAAGGTTCTCCTCCTCTCTATCTGATCAAGGTTCTCCTCCTCTCTCTCTCTCTGATCAAGGTTCTCCTCCTCTCTATCTGATCAAGGTTCTCCTCTCTCTCTCTGATCAAGATTCTCCTCCTCCTCTCGGTCTAATCAATGTTCTCCTCCTCTCTCTCTATCTGATCAAGGTTCTCCTCCTCCTCTCTCTATCTGATCAAGGTTCTCCTCCTCTCTCTCTATCTGATCAAGGTTCTCCTCCTCCTCTCGGTCTAATCAATGTTCTCCTCCTCTCTCTCTATCTGATCAAGGTTCTCCTCCTCCTCTCGGTCTAATCAATGTTCTCCTCCTCCTCTCCCTATCTGATCAAGGTTCTCCTCCTCCTCTCGGTCTAATCAATGTTCTCCTCCTCCTCTCTCTATCTGATCAAGGTTCTCCTCCTCCTCTCGGTCTAATCAATGTTCTCCTCCTCCTCTCTCTATCTGATCAAGGTTCTCCTCCTCTCTCTCTCTGATCAAGATTCTCCTCCTCTCGGTCTAATCAATGTTCTCCTCCTCCTCTCCCTATCTGATCAAGGTTCTCCTCCTCCTCTCTCTATCTGATCAAGGTTCTCCTCCTCCTCTCTGTCTAATCAATGTTCTCCTCCTCCTCTCTCTATCTGATCAAGGTTCTCCTCCTCCTCTCGGTCTAATCAATGTTCTCCTCCTCCTCTCTGTCTAATCAATGTTCTCCTCCTCCTCTCGGTCTAATCAATGTTCTCCTCCTCCTCTCTGTCTAATCAATGTTCTCCTCCTCCTCTCGGTCTAATCAATGTTCTCCTCCTCCTCTCGGTCTAATCAATGTTCTCCTCCTCTCTCTCTATCTGATCAAGGTTCTCCTCCTCCTCTCGGTCTAATCAATGTTCTCCTCCTCCTCTCTCTATCTGATCAAGGTTCTCCTCCTCCTCTCGTTCTAATCAATGTTCTCCTCCTCCTCTCTCTATCTGATCAAGGTTCTCCTCCTCCTCTCGGTCTAATCAATGTTCTCCTCCTCCTCTCTCTATCTGATCAATGTTCTCCTCCTCTCTCTCTATCTGATCAAGGTTCTCCTCCTCCTCTCTCTATCTGATCAATGTTCTCCTCCTCTCTCTCTATCTGATCAAGGTTCTCCTCCTTTCTCTCTATCTGATCAAGGTTCTCCTCCTCTCTCTCTATCTGATCAAGGTTCTCCTCCTCCTCTCTCTATCTAATCAAGGTTCTCCTCCTTTCTCTCTATCTGATCAAGGTTCTCCTCCTCTCTCTCTATCTGATCAAGGTTCTCCTCCTTTCTCTCTATCTGATCAAGGTTCTCCTCCTTTCTCTCTATCTGATCAAGGTTCTCCTCCTCTCTCTCTATCTGATCAAGGTTCTCCTCCTCTCTCTCTATCTGATCAAGGTTCTCCTCCTCCTCTCTCTATCTGATCAATGTTCTCCTCCTCTCTCTCTATCTGATCAATGTTCTCCTCCTCTCTCTCTATCTGATCAAGGTTCTCCTCCTCTCTCTCTATCTGATCAAGGTTCTCCTCCTTTCTCTCTATCTAATCAATGTTCTCCTCCTCCTCTCTCTATCTGATCAAGGTTCTCCTCCTCTCGGTCTAATCAATGTTCTCCTCCTCCTCACTCTATCTGATCAAGGTTCTCCTCCTCCTCTCTGTCTAATCAATGTTCTCCTCCTCCTCTCTCTATCTGATCAAGGTTCTCCTCCTCCTCTCGGTCTAATCAAGGTTCTCCTCCTCTCTCTCTATCTGATCAAGGTTCTTCTCCTCTCTCTCTATATGATCAAGGCTCTCCTCCTCCTCTCTGTCTAATCAAGGTTCTCCTCCTCTCTCTCTATCTGATCAAGGTTCTCCTCCTCCTCTCGGTCTAATCAATGTTCTCCTCCTCTCTCTCTATCTGATCAAGGTTCTCCTCCTCCTCTCTCTATCTGATCAAGGTTCTCCTCCTCCTCTCGGTCTAATCAATGTTCTCCTCCTCCTCTCTCTATCTGATCAAGGTTCTCCTCCTCCTCTCGGTCTAATCAATGTTCTCCTCCTCCTCTCTGTCTAATCAATGTTCTCCTCCTCCTCTCGGTCTAATCAATGTTCTCCTCCTCCTCTCTGTCTAATCAATGTTCTCCTCCTCCTCTCGGTCTAATCAATGTTCTCCTCCTCCTCTCTGTCTAATCAATGTTCTCCTCCTCCTCTCTCTATCTGATCAAGGTTCTCCTCCTCCTCTCGGTCTAATCAATGTTCTCCTCCTCTCTCTCTATCTGATCAAGGTTCTCCTCCTCCTCTCGGTCTAATCAATGTTCTCCTCCTCCTCTCTCTATCTGATCAAGGTTCTCCTCCTCCTCTCGTTCTAATCAATGTTCTCCTCCTCCTCTCTCTATCTGATCAAGGTTCTCCTCCTCCTCTCGGTCTAATCAATGTTCTCCTCCTCCTCTCTCTATCTGATCAATGTTCTCCTCCTCTCTCTCTATCTGATCAAGGTTCTCCTCCTCCTCTCTCTATCTGATCAATGTTCTCCTCCTCTCTCTCTATCTGATCAAGGTTCTCCTCCTTTCTCTCTATCTGATCAAGGTTCTCCTCCTCTCTCTCTATCTGATCAAGGTTCTCCTCCTCTCTCTCTATCTGATCAAGGTTCTCCTCCTTTCTCTCTATCTGATCAAGGTTCTCCTCCTTTCTCTCTATCTGATCAAGGTTCTCCTCCTCTCTCTCTATCTGATCAAGGTTCTCCTCCTCTCTCTCTATCTGATCAAGGTTCTCCTCCTCCTCTCTCTATCTGATCAATGTTCTCCTCCTCTCTCTCTATCTGATCAAGGTTCTCCTCCTTTCTCTCTATCTGATCAAGGTTCTCCTCCTCTCTCTCTATCTGATCAAGGTTCTCCTCCTTTCTCTCTATCTGATCAAGGTTCTCCTCCTCTCTCTCTATCTGATCAAGGTTCTCCTCCTCCTCTCGGTCTAATCAATGTTCTCCTCCTCCTCACTCTATCTGATCAAGGTTCTCCTCCTCCTCTCTGTCTAATCAATGTTCTCCTCCTCCTCTCTCTATCTGATCAAGGTTCTCCTCCTCCTCTCGGTCTAATCAAGGTTCTCCTCCTCTCTCTCTATCTGATCAAGGTTCTTCTCCTCTCTCTCTATATGATCAAGGCTCTCCTCCTCCTCTCTGTCTAATCAAGGTTCTCCTCCTCTCTCTCTATCTGATCAAGGTTCTCCTCCTCCTCTCGGTCTAATCAATGTTCTCCTCCTCTCTCTCTATCTGATCAAGGTTCTCCTCCTCCTCTCTCTATCTGATCAAGGTTCTCCTCCTCCTCTCTGTCTAATCAATGTTCTCCTCCTCCTCTCTCTATCTGATCAAGGTTCTCCTCCTCCTCTCTGTCTAATCAATGTTCTCCTCCTCCTCTCTCTATCTGATCAAGGTTCTCCTCCTCTCTCTCTATCTGATCAAGGTTCTCCTCCTCCTCTCTGTCTAATCAATGTTCTCCTCCTCCTCTCTCTGTCTGATCAATGTTCTCCTCCTCTCTCTCTATATGATCAAGGTAACTAACTGTCTGATTTGCAGAGGACCTGAAGGAGAAATACTGTTGCTGCTTATCACTGACACCCCTTTATTAATACCATTGTTTACACTGTTGTTGTTGTTTACACTGTTGTTGTTGTTTACACTGTTGTTGTTGTTTACAGTGTTGTTGTTGTTTACAGTGTTGTTTCTAACAAAGCTAACCGCCATAACTTTGACGTGATTGAAGTTCTGTACATCAGACATGCTCCATTGGCCTGATAGTTCCTGTCTAAAATGGCACCCTATTCCTATAATAGCGCACTACTATAGACCAGGGCCCTGGGCATTTGATAGGGAATAGGGCTCTGGTCTATAGTAGTGCACTATATAGGGAATAGGGCTCTGGTCTATAGTAGTACCACTATATAGGGAATAGGGCTCTGGTCTATAGTAGTGCACTATATAGGGAATAGGGCTCTGGTCTATAGTAGTACCACTATATAGGGAATAGGGCTCTGGTCTATAGTAGTACCACTATATAGGGAATAGGGCTCTGGTCTATAGTAGTACCACTATATAGGGAATAGGGCTCTGGTCTATAGTAGTGCACTATATAGGGAATAGGGCTCTGGTCTATAGTAGTGCACTATATAGGGAATAGGGCTCTGGTCTATAGTAGTGCACTTTATAGGGAATAGGGCTCTGGTCTATAGTAGTGCACTATATAGGGAATAGGGCTCTGGTCTATAGTAGTGTACTATATAGGGAATAGGGCCCTGGTCTATAGTAGTGCCACTATATAGGGAATAGGGCTCTGGTCTATAGTAGTGCACTATATAGGGAATAGGGCTCTGGTCTATAGTAGTGTACTATATAGGGAATAGGGCTCTGTTCTATAGT
>NW_027040141.1:15000-52500 GCF_034236695.1 Oncorhynchus nerka
TATATCTATGGTAGTACCTGTCTCATATAGATATATACAGTAAAACTATGATATATTATATCTATGGTAGTACCTGTCTCATATAGATATATACAGTAAAACTATGATATATTATATCTATTGTAGTACCTGTCTCATATAGATATATACAGTAAAACTATGATATATTATATCTATGGTAGTACCTGTCTCATATAGATATATACAGTAAAACTATGATATATTATATCTATGATAGTACCTGTCTCATATAGATATATACAGTAAAACTATGATATATTATATCTATGGTAGTACCTGTCTCATATAGATATATACAGTAAAACTATGATATATTATATCTATTGTAGTACCTGTCTCATATAGATATATACAGTAAAACTATGATATATTATATCTATGGTATTACCTGTCTCATATAGATATATACAGTAAAACTATGATATATTCTATCTATGGTAGTACCTGTCTCATATAGATATATACAGTAAAACTATATATTATATCTATTGTAGACACCTGTCATATATATATATATATATATATATATATATATACAGTAAAACTATGATATGTTATATCTATTGTAAAGACCTGTCCCATATGGATATATACAGTAAAACTATGATATATTATATCAACTGTAATTCACCTGTCCCATCTGGATAAATACAGTAAAACTATGATATATTATATCTACTGTAAAACACCTGTCCCATATAGATATATACAGTAAAACTATGATATGTTATATCTACTGTAATTCACCTGTCCCATATAGATATATACAGTAAAACTATGATATATTATATCTACTGTAAACCACCTGTCCCATATAGATATATACAGTAAAACTATGATATATTATATCTAATGTAAAACACCTGTCCCATATAGATATATACAGTAAAACTATGATATATTATATCTACTGTAAACCACCTGTCCCATATAGATATATACAGTAAAACTATGATATATTATATCTACTGTAAACCACCTGTCCCATATAGATATATACAGTAAAACTATGATATATTATATCTACTGTAAACCACCTGTCCCATATAGATATATACAGTAAAACTATGATATATTATATCTATTGTAGTACCTGTCCCATATAGATATATACAGTAAAACTATGATATATTATATCTATTGTAGTACCTGTCCCATATAGATATATACAGTAAAACTATGATATATTATATCTATTGTAGTACCTGTCTCATATAGATATATACAGTAAAACTATGATATATTATATCTATTGTAGTACCTGTCCCATATAGATATATACAGTAAAACTATGATATATTATATCTATTGTAGTACCTGTCCCATATAGATATATACAGTAAAACTATGATATATTATATCTATTGTAGTACCTGTCCCATATAGATATATACAGTAAAACTATGATATATTATATCTATGGTAGTACCTGTCTCATATAGATATATACAGTAAAACTATGATATATTATATCTACTGTAAACCACCTGTCCCATATAGATATATACAGTAAAACTATGATATATTATATCTATTGTAGTACCTGTCTCATATAGATATATACAGTAAAACTATGATATATTATATCTATTGTAGTACCTGTCCCATATAGATATATACAGTAAAACTATGATATATTATATCTATGGTAGTACCTGTCCCATATAGATATATACAGTAAAACTATGATATATTATATCTACTGTAAACCACCTGTCCCATATAGATAAATACAGTAAAACTATGATATATTATATCTACTGTAAACCACCTGTCCCATATAGATATATACAGTAAAACTATGATATATTATATCAACTGTAATTCACCTGTCCCATATAGATAAATACAGTAAAACTATGATATATTATATCTACTGTAAACCACCTGTCCCATATGGATATATACAGTAAAACTATGATATAACAATGTTCAGATACTAACAGTTAGTAATTGGGAAAGATCATATGTATATCAGGACGTGAAAAAGGTTAGCTGACCACAGACAGCCCAGTGGTTCAGAACCACAGACAGCCCAGTGGTTCAGAACCACAGACAGCCCAGTGGAGTGGTTCAGGACCACAGACAGCGCAGTGGTTCAGAACCACAGACAGCCCAGTCGTTCAGAACCACAGACGGCCCAGTGGTTCAGAACCACAGACAGCCCAGTCGTTCAGAACCACAGACGGCCCAGTGGTTCAAAACCACAGACAGCCCAGTGGTTCAGAACCACAGACGGCCCAGTGGTTCAGAACCACAGACAGCCCAGTGGTTCAGAACCACAGACGGCCCAGTGGTTCAGAACCACAGACAGCCCAGTCGTTCAGAACCACAGACGGCCCAGTGGTTCAAAACCACAGACAGCCCAGTGGTTCAGAACCACAGACAGCACAGTGGTTCAGAACCACAGACAGCACAGTGGTTCAGAACCACAGACAGCCCAGTGGAGTGGTTCAGAACCACAGACAGCCCAGTGGTTCAGAACCACAGACAGCCCAGTGGAGTGGTTCAGAACCACAGACAGCCCAGTGGTTCAGAACCACAGACAGCCCAGTGGAGTGGTTCAGAACCACAGACAGCCTGGTGGAGTGGTTCAGAACCACAGACAGCCCAGTGGAGTGGTTCAGAACCACAGACAGCCCAGTGGTTCAGAACCACAGACAGCCCAGTGGTTCAGAACCACAGACAGCCCAGTGGTTCAGAACCACAGACAGCACAGTGGAGTGGTTCAGAACCACAGACAGCCCAGTGGAGTGGTTCAGAACCACAGACAGCCCAGTGGTTCAGAACCACAGACAGCCCAGTGGAGTGGTTCAGAACCACAGACAGCCCAGTTGTTCAGAACCACAGACAGCCCAGTGGAGTGGTTCAGAACCACAGACAGCCCAGTGGTTCAGAACCACAGACAGCCCAGTGGTTCAGGACCACAGACAGCCCAGTGGTTCAGAACCACAGACAGCCCAGTGGTTCAGAACCACAGACGGCCCAGTGGAGTGGTTCAGAACCACAGACAGCCCAGTGGAGTGGTTCAGAACCACAGACAGCCCATTGGAGTGGTTCAGAACCACAGACAGCCCAGTGGAGTGGTTCAGAACCACAGACAGCCCAGTGGAGTGGTTCAGAACCACAGACAGCCTGGTGGTTCAGAACCACAGACAGCCCAGTGGAGTGGTTCAGAACCACAGACAGCCCAGTGGAGTGGTTCAGAACCACAGACAGCCCAGTGGTTCAGAACCACAGACAGCCCAGTGGTTCAGAACCACAGACAGCCCAGTGGAGTGGTTCAGAACCACAGACAGCCCAGTGGAGTGGTTCAGAACCACAGACAGCCCAGTGGAGTGGTTCAGAACCACAGACAGCCTGGTGGTTCAGAACCACAGACAGCCCAGTGGAGTGGTTCAGAACCACAGACAGCCCAGTGGAGTGGTTCAGAACCACAGACAGCCCAGTGGTTCAGAACCACAGACAGCCCAGTGGAGTGGTTCAGAACCACAGACAGCCTGGTGGTTCAGAACCACAGACAGCACAGTGGTTCAGAACCACAGACAGCCCAGTGGTTCAGAACCACAGACAGCCCAGTGGTTCAGAACCACAGACAGCACAGTGGTTCAGAACCACAGACAGCACAGTGGTTCAGAACCACAGACAGCCCAGTGGAGTGGTTCAGAACCACAGACAGCCCAGTGGTTCAGAACCACAGACAGCCCAGTGGAGTGGTTCAGAACCACAGACAGCCCAGTGGTTCAGAACCACAGACAGCCCAGTGGAGTGGTTCAGAACCACAGACAGCCTGGTGGAGTGGTTCAGAACCACAGACAGCCCAGTGGAGTGGTTCAGAACCACAGACAGCCCAGTGGTTCAGAACCACAGACAGCCCAGTGGTTCAGAACCACAGACAGCCCAGTGGTTCAGAACCACAGACAGCACAGTGGAGTGGTTCAGAACCACAGACAGCCCAGTGGAGTGGTTCAGAACCACAGACAGCCCAGTGGTTCAGAACCACAGACAGCCCAGTGGAGTGGTTCAGAACCACAGACAGCCCAGTTGTTCAGAACCACAGACAGCCCAGTGGAGTGGTTCAGAACCACAGACAGCCCAGTGGTTCAGAACCACAGACAGCCCAGTGGTTCAGGACCACAGACAGCCCAGTGGTTCAGAACCACAGACAGCCCAGTGGTTCAGAACCACAGACGGCCCAGTGGAGTGGTTCAGAACCACAGACAGCCCAGTGGAGTGGTTCAGAACCACAGACAGCCCATTGGAGTGGTTCAGAACCACAGACAGCCCAGTGGAGTGGTTCAGAACCACAGACAGCCCAGTGGAGTGGTTCAGAACCACAGACAGCCTGGTGGTTCAGAACCACAGACAGCCCAGTGGAGTGGTTCAGAACCACAGACAGCCCAGTGGAGTGGTTCAGAACCACAGACAGCCCAGTGGTTCAGAACCACAGACAGCCCAGTGGTTCAGAACCACAGACAGCCCAGTGGAGTGGTTCAGAACCACAGACAGCCCAGTGGAGTGGTTCAGAACCACAGACAGCCCAGTGGAGTGGTTCAGAACCACAGACAGCCTGGTGGTTCAGAACCACAGACAGCCCAGTGGAGTGGTTCAGAACCACAGACAGCCCAGTGGAGTGGTTCAGAACCACAGACAGCCCAGTGGTTCAGAACCACAGACAGCCCAGTGGAGTGGTTCAGAACCACAGACAGCCTGGTGGTTCAGAACCACAGACAGCACAGTGGTTCAGAACCACAGACAGCCCAGTGGTTCAGAACCACAGACAGCCCAGTGGTTCAGAACCACAGACAGCCCAGTGGAGTGGTTCAGAACCATAGACAGCCCAGTGGTTCAGAACCACATACAGCCCAGTGGAGTGGTTCAGAACCACAGACAGCCCAGTGGAGTGGTTCAGAACCACAGACACCCCAGTGGAGTGGTTCAGAACCACAGACAGCCCAGTGGTTCAGAACCACAGACAGCCCAGTAGTTCAGAACCACAGACAGCCCAGTGGAGTGGTTCAGAACCACAGACAGCCCAGTGGTTCAAAACCACAGACAGCCCAGTGGTTCAGAACCACAGACAGCCCAGTGGAGTGGTTCAGGACCACAGACAGCGCAGTGGTTCAGAACCACAGACAGCCCAGTCGTTCAGAACCACAGACAGCCCAGTAGTTCAGAACCACAGACAGCCCAGTGGAGTGGTTCAGAACCACAGACAGCCCAGTGGTTCAAAACCACAGACAGCCCAGTGGTTCAGAACCACAGACAGCCCAGTGGAGTGGTTCAGGACCACAGACAGCGCAGTGGTTCAGAACCACAGACAGCCCAGTCGTTCAGAACCACAGACAGCCCAGTCGTTCAGAACCACAGACGGCCCAGTGGTTCAAAACCACAGACAGCCCAGTGGTTCAGAACCACAGACAGCCCAGTGGAGTGGTTCAGAACCACAGACAGCCCAGTGGAGTGGTTCAGAACCATAGACAGCCCAGTGGTTCAGAACCACAGACAGCCCAGTGGAGTGGTTCAGAACCATAGACAGGCCAGTGGTTCAGAACCACAGACAGCCCAGTGGTTCAGAACCACAGACAGCCCAGTGGAGTGGTTCAGAACCACAGACACCCCAGTGGAGTGGTTCAGAACCACAGACAGCCCAGTGGTTCAGAACCACAGACAGCCCAGTAGTTCAGAACCACAGACAGCCCAGTGGAGTGGTTCAGAACCACAGACAGCCCAGTGGTTCAAAACCACAGACAGCCCAGTGGTTCAGAACCACAGACAGCCCAGTGGAGTGGTTCAGGACCACAGACAGCGCAGTGGTTCAGAACCACAGACAGCCCAGTCGTTCAGAACCACAGACAGCCCAGTCGTTCAGAACCACAGACGGCCCAGTGGTTCAAAACCACAGACAGCCCAGTGGTTCAGAACCACAGACAGCCCAGTGGAGTGGTTCAGAACCACAGACAGCCCAGTGGTTCAGAACCACAGACAGCCCAGTGGAGTGGTTCAGAACCACAGACAGCCCAGTGGTTCAGAACCACAGACAGCCCAGTGGAGTGGTTCAGAACCACAGACAGCCTGGTGGAGTGGTTCAGAACCACAGACAGCCCAGTGGAGTGGTTCAGAACCACAGACAGCCCAGTGGTTCAGAACCACAGACAGCCCAGTGGTTCAGAACCACAGACAGCACAGTGGAGTGGTTCAGAACCACAGACAGCCCAGTGGAGTGGTTCAGAACCACAGACAGCCCAGTGGTTCAGAACCACAGACAGCCCAGTGGAGTGGTTCAGAACCACAGACAGCCCAGTTGTTCAGAACCACAGACAGCCCAGTGGAGTGGTTCAGAACCACAGACAGCCCAGTGGTTCAGAACCACAGACAGCCCAGTGGTTCAGGACCACAGACAGCCCAGTGGTTCAGAACCACAGACAGCCCAGTGGTTCAGAACCACAGACGGCCCAGTGGAGTGGTTCAGAACCACAGACAGCCCAGTGGAGTGGTTCAGAACCACAGACAGCCCATTGGAGTGGTTCAGAACCACAGACAGCCCAGTGGAGTGGTTCAGAACCACAGACAGCCCAGTGGAGTGGTTCAGAACCACAGACAGCCTGGTGGTTCAGAACCACAGACAGCCCAGTGGAGTGGTTCAGAACCACAGACAGCCCAGTGGAGTGGTTCAGAACCACAGACAGCCCAGTGGTTCAGAACCACAGACAGCCCAGTGGAGTGGTTCAGAACCACAGACAGCCTGGTGGTTCAGAACCACAGACAGCACAGTGGTTCAGAACCACAGACAGCCCAGTGGTTCAGAACCACAGACAGCCCAGTGGTTCAGAACCACAGACAGCCCAGTGGAGTGGTTCAGAACCATAGACAGCCCAGTGGTTCAGAACCACATACAGCCCAGTGGAGTGGTTCAGAACCACAGACAGCCCAGTGGAGTGGTTCAGAACCACAGACACCCCAGTGGAGTGGTTCAGAACCACAGACAGCCCAGTGGTTCAGAACCACAGACAGCCCAGTAGTTCAGAACCACAGACAGCCCAGTGGAGTGGTTCAGAACCACAGACAGCCCAGTGGTTCAAAACCACAGACAGCCCAGTGGTTCAGAACCACAGACAGCCCAGTGGAGTGGTTCAGGACCACAGACAGCGCAGTGGTTCAGAACCACAGACAGCCCAGTCGTTCAGAACCACAGACAGCCCAGTCGTTCAGAACCACAGACGGCCCAGTGGTTCAAAACCACAGACAGCCCAGTGGTTCAGAACCACAGACGGCCCAGTGGTTCAGAACCACAGACGGCCCAGTGGTTCAGAACCACAGACAGCCCAGTCGTTCAGAACCACAGATGGCCCAGTGGTTCAAAACCACAGACAGCCCAGTGGTTCAGAACCACAGACAGCCCAGTGGTTCAGAACCACAGACAGCCCAGTGGTTCAGAACCACAGAAAGCCCAGTGGAGTGGTTCAGAACCACAGACAGCCCAGTGGAGTGGTTCAGAACCACAGACAGCCCAGTGGAGTGGTTCAGAACCACAGACAGCCTGGTGGTTCAGAACCACAGACAGCCCAGTGGAGTGGTTCAGAACCACAGACAGCCCAGTGGAGTGGTTCAGAACCACAGACAGCCCAGTGGAGTGGTTCAGAACCACAGACAGCCCAGTGGAGTGGTTCAGAACCACAGACAGCCTGGTGGTTCAGAACCACAGACAGCACAGTGGTTCAGAACCACAGACAGCCCAGTGGTTCAGAACCACAGACAGCCCAGTGGTTCAGAACCACAGACAGCCCAGTGGAGTGGTTCAGAACCATAGACAGCCCAGTGGTTCAGTACCACATACAGCCCAGTGGAGTGGTTCAGAACCACAGACAGCCCAGTGGAGTGGTTCAGAACCACAGACACCCCAGTGGAGTGGTTCAGAACCACAGACAGCCCAGTGGAGTGGTTCAGAACCACAGACAGCCCAGTGAAGTGGTTCAGAACCACAGACAGCCTGGTGGTTCAGAACCACAGACAGCACAGTGGTTCAGAACCACAGACAGCCCAGTGGTTCAGAACCACAGACAGCCCAGTGGTTCAGAACCACAGACAGCCCAGTGGAGTGGTTCAGAACCACAGACAGCCCAGTGGTTCAGAACCACAGACAGCCCAGTGGAGTGGTTCAGAACCACAGACAGCCCAGTGGAGTGGTTCAGAACCACAGACAGCCCAGTGGTTCAGAACCACAGACAGCCCATTGGTTCAGAACCACAGACAGCCCAGTGGAGTGGTTCAGAACCACAGACAGCCTGGTGGTTCAGAACCACAGACCGCCCAGTGGAGTGGTTCAGAACCACAAACAGCCCAGTGGAGTGGTTCAGAACCACAGACGGCCCAGTGGAGTGGTTCAGAACCACAGACAGCCCAGTGGAGTGGTTCAGAACCACAGACAGCCCAGTGGAGTGGTTCAGGACCACAGACGGCCCAGTGGTTCAGAACCACAGACAGCCCAGTGGTTCAGAACCACAAACAGCCCAGTGGAGTGGTTCAGAACCACAGACAGCCCAGTGGAGTGGTTCAGGACCACAGACAGCCCAGTGGTTCAGAACCACAGACAGCCCAGTGGAGTGGTTCAGAACCACAGACAGCCCAGTGGTTCAGAACCACAGACAGCCCAGTAGTTCAGAACCACAGACAGCCCAGTGGAGTGGTTCAGAACCACAGACAGCCCAGTGGTTCAAAACCACAGACAGCCCAGTGGTTCAGAACCACAGACAGCCCAGTGGAGTGGTTCAGGACCACAGACAGTGCAGTGGTTCAGAACCACAGACAGACCAGTCGTTCAGAACCACAGACAGCCCAGTCGTTCAGAACCACAGACGGCCCAGTGGTTCAAAACCACAGACAGCCCAGTGGTTCAGAACCACAGACGGCCCAGTGGTTCAGAACCACAGACAGCCCAGTGGTTCAGAACCACAGACAGCCCAGTGGTTCAGAACCACAGACAGCCCAGTGGAGTGGTTCAGAACCACAGACAGCCCAGTGGTTCAGAACCACAGACAGCCCAGTGGAGTGGTTCAGAACCACAGACAGCCCAGTGGTTCAGAACCACAGACAGCCCAGTGGTTCAGAACCACAGACAGCCCAGTGGAGTGGTTCAGAACCACAGACAGCCTGGTGGTTCAGAACCACAGACAGCCCAGTGGAGTGGTTCAGAACCACAGACAGCCCAGTGGAGTGGTTCAGAACCACAGACAGCCCAGTGAAGTGGTTCAGAACCACAGACAGCCTGGTGGTTCAGAACCACAGACAGCACAGTGGTTCAGAACCACAGACAGCCCAGTGGTTCAGAACCACAGACAGCCCAGTGGTTCAGAACCACAGACAGCCCAGTGGAGTGGTTCAGAACCATAGACAGCCCAGTGGTTCAGAACCACATACAGCCCAGTGGAGTGGTTCAGAACCACAGACAGCCCAGTGGAGTGGTTCAGAACCACAGACAGCCCAGTGGAGTGGTTCAGAACCACAGACAGCCCAGTGGTTCAGAACCACAGACAGCCAAGTAGTTCAGAACCACAGACAGCCCAGTGGAGTGGTTCAGAACCACAGACAGCCCAGTGGTTCAGAACCACAGACAGCCCAGTGGAGTGGTTCAGGACCACAGACAGCCAAGTGGAGTGGTTCAGAACCACAGACAGCCCAGTGGAGTGGTTCAGAACCACAGACAGCCCAGTGGAGTGGTTCAGGACCACAGACAGCCCAGTGGTTCAAAACCACAGACAGCCCAGTGGTTCAGAACCACAGACAGCCCAGTGGAGTGGTTCAGAACCACAGACAGCCCAGTGGTTCAGAACCACAGACAGCCCAGTGGAGTGGTTCAGAACCACAGACAGCCCAGTGGAGTGGTTCAGAACCACAGACAGCCCAGTGGTTCAGAACCACAGACAGCCCATTGGTTCAGAACCACAGACAGCCCAGTGGAGTGGTTCAGAACCACAGACAGCCTGGTGGTTCAGAACCACAGACCGCCCAGTGGAGTGGTTCAGAACCACAAACAGCCCAGTGGAGTGGTTCAGAACCACAGACGGCCCAGTGGAGTGGTTCAGAACCACAGACAGCCCAGTGGAGTGGTTCAGAACCACAGACAGCCCAGTGGAGTGGTTCAGGACCACAGACGGCCCAGTGGTTCAGAACCACAGACAGCCCAGTGGTTCAGAACCACAAACAGCCCAGTGGAGTGGTTCAGAACCACAGACAGCCCAGTGGAGTGGTTCAGGACCACAGACAGCCCAGTGGTTCAGAACCACAGACAGCCCAGTGGAGTGGTTCAGAACCACAGACAGCCCAGTGGTTCAGAACCACAGACAGCCCAGTAGTTCAGAACCACAGACAGCCCAGTGGAGTGGTTCAGAACCACAGACAGCCCAGTGGTTCAAAACCACAGACAGCCCAGTGGTTCAGAACCACAGACAGCCCAGTGGAGTGGTTCAGGACCACAGACAGTGCAGTGGTTCAGAACCACAGACAGACCAGTCGTTCAGAACCACAGACAGCCCAGTCGTTCAGAACCACAGACGGCCCAGTGGTTCAAAACCACAGACAGCCCAGTGGTTCAGAACCACAGACGGCCCAGTGGTTCAGAACCACAGACAGCCCAGTCGTTCAGAACCACAGACGGCCCAGTGGTTCAAAACCACAGACAGCCCAGTGGTTCAGAACCACAGACAGCCCAGTGGTTCAGAACCACAGACAGCCCAGTGGTTCAGAACCACAGACAGCCCAGTGGAGTGGTTCAGAACCACAGACAGCCCAGTGGTTCAGAACCACAGACAGCCCAGTGGAGTGGTTCAGAACCACAGACAGCCCAGTGGTTCAGAACCACAGACAGCCCAGTGGTTCAGAACCACAGACAGCCCAGTGGAGTGGTTCAGAACCACAGACAGCCTGGTGGAGTGGTTCAGAACCACAGACAGCCCAGTGGAGTGGTTCAGAACCACAGACAGCCCAGTGGTTCAGAACCACAGACAGCCCAGTGGTTCAGAACCACAGACAGCCCAGTGGTTCAGAACCACAGACAGCACAGTGGAGTGGTTCAGAACAGCAGACAGCCCAGTGGAGTGGTTCAGAACCACAGACAGCCCAGTGGTTCAGAACCACAGACAGCCCAGTGGAGTGGTTCAGAACCACAGACAGCCCAGTGGTTCAGAACCACAGACAGCCCAGTGGTTCAGGACCACAGACAGCCCAGTGGTTCAGAACCACAGACAGCCCAGTGGTTCAGAACCACAGACGGTCCAGTGGAGTGGTTCAGAACCACAGACAGCCCAGTGGAGTGGTTCAGAACCACAGACAGCCCATTGGAGTGGTTCAGAACCACAGACAGCCCAGTGGAGTGGTTCAGAACCACAGAGAGCCCAGTGGAGTGGTTCAGAACCACAGACAGCCTGGTGGTTCAGAACCACAGACAGCCCAGTGGAGTGGTTCAGAACCACAGACAGCCCAGTGGAGTGGTTCAGAACCACAGACAGCCCAGTGGTTCAGAACCACAGACAGCCCAGTGAAGTGGTTCAGAACCACAGACAGCCTGGTGGTTCAGAACCACAGACAGCACAGTGGTTCAGAACCACAGACAGCCCAGTGGTTCAGAACCACAGACAGCCCAGTGGTTCAGAACCACAGACAGCCCAGTGGAGTGGTTCAGAACCATAGACAGCCCAGTGGTTCAGAACCACATACAGCCCAGTGGAGTGGTTCAGAACCACAGACAGCCCAGTGGAGTGGTTCAGAACCTCAGACAGCCCAGTGGAGTGGTTCAGAACCACAGACAGCCCAGTGGTTCAGAACCACAGACAGCCCAGTGGAGTGGTTCAGGACCACAGACAGCCCAGTGGAGTGGTTCAGAACCACAGACAGCCCAGTGGAGTGGTTCAGAACCACAGACAGCCCAGTGGAGTGGTTCAGGACCACAGACAGCCCAGTGGTTCAAAACCACAGACAGCCCACTGGTTCAGAACCACAGACAGCCCAGTGGAGTGGTTCAGAACCACAGACAGCCCAGTGGTTCAGAACCACAGACAGCCCAGTGGAGTGGTTCAGAACCACAGACAGCCCAGTGGAGTGGTTCAGAACCACAGACAGCCCAGTGGTTCAGAACCACAGACAGCCCATTGGTTCAGAACCACAGACAGCCCAGTGGAGTGGTTCAGAACCACAGACAGCCTGGTGGTTCAGAACCACAGACCGCCCAGTGGAGTGGTTCAGAACCACAAACAGCCCAGTGGAGTGGTTCAGAACCACAGACGGCCCAGTGGAGTGGTTCAGAACCACAGACGGCCCAGTGGAGTGGTTCAGAACCACAGACAGCCCAGTGGAGTGGTTCAGGACCACAGACAGCCCAGTGGTTCAAAACCACAGACAGCCCAGTGGTTCAGAACCACAGACAGCCCAGTGGAATGGTTCAGGACCACAGACGGCCCAGTGGTTCAGAACCACAGACAGCCCAGTGGTTCAGAACCACAAACAGCCCAGTGGTTCAGAACCACAGACAGCCCAGTGGAGTGGTTCAGGACCACAGACAGCCCAGTGGAGTGGTTCAGAACCACAGACAGCCCAGTGGAGTGGTTCAGGACCACAGACAGCCCAGTGGTTCAAAACCACAGACAGCCCAGTGGTTCAGAACCACAGACAGCCCAGTGGAGTGGTTCAGGACCACAGACAGCGCAGTGGTTCAGAACCACAGACAGCCCAGTCGTTCAGAACCACAGACGGCCCAGTGGTTCAGAACCACAGACAGCCCAGTCGTTCAGAACCACAGACGGCCCAGTGGTTCAAAACCACAGACAGCCCAGTGGTTCAGAACCACAGACGGCCCAGTGGTTCAGAACCACAGACAGCCCAGTGGTTCAGAACCACAGACGGACCAGCGGTTCAGAACCACAGACAGCCCAGTCGTTCAGAACCACAGACGGCCCAGTGGTTCAAAACCACAGACAGCCCAGTGGTTCAGAACCACAGACAGCCCAGTGGAGTGGTTCAGAACCACAGACAGCCCAGTGGTTCAGAACCACAGACAGCCCAGTGGAGTGGTTCAGAACCACAGACAGCCCAGTGGTTCAGAACCACAGACAGCCCAGTGGTTCAGAACCACAGACAGCCCAGTGGAGTGGTTCAGAACCACAGACAGCCTGGTGGAGTGGTTCAGAACCACAGACAGCCCAGTGGAGTGGTTCAGAACCACAGACAGCCCAGTGGTTTAGAACCACAGACAGCCCAGTGGTTCAGAACCACAGACAGCCCAGTGGTTCAGAACCACAGACAGCACAGTGGAGTGGTTCAGAACCACAGACAGCCCAGTGGTTCAGAACCACAGACAGCCCAGTGGAGTGGTTCAGAACCACAGACAGCCCAGTGGTTCAGAACCACAGACAGCCCAGTAGTTCAGAACCACAGACAGCCCAGTGGAGTGGTTCAGAACCACAGACAGCCTGGTGGAGTGGTTCAGATCCACAGACAGCCCAGTGGAGTGGTTCAGAACCACAGACAGCCCAGTGGTTTAGAACCACAGACAGCCCAGTGGTTCAGAACCACAGACAGCACAGTGGAGTGGTTCAGAACCACAGATAGCCCAGTGGAGTGGTTCAGAACCACAGACAGCCCAGTGGTTCAGAACCACAGACAGCCCAGTGGAGTGGTTCAGAACCATAGACAGCCCAGTGGTTCAGAACCACATACAGCCCAGTGGAGTGGTTCAGAACCACAGACAGCCCAGTGGAGTGGTTCAGAACCTCAGACAGCCCAGTGGAGTGGTTCAGAACCACAGACAGCCCAGTGGTTCAGAACCACAGACAGCCCAGTAGTTCAGAACCACAGACAGCCCAGTGGAGTGGTTCAGAACCACAGACAGCCCAGTGGTTCAGAACCACAGACAGCCCAGTGGAGTGGTTCAGGACCACAGACAGCCCAGTGGAGTGGTTCAGAACCACAGACAGCCCAGTGGAGTGGTTCAGAACCACAGACAGCCCAGTGGAGTGGTTCAGGACCACAGACAGCCCAGTGGTTCAAAACCACAGACAGCCCACTGGTTCAGAACCACAGACAGCCCAGTGGAGTGGTTCAGAACCACAGACAGCCCAGTGGTTCAGAACCACAGACAGCCCAGTGGAGTGGTTCAGAACCACAGACAGCCCAGTGGAGTGGTTCAGAACCACAGACAGCCCAGTGGTTCAGAACCACAGACAGCCCATTGGTTCAGAACCACAGACAGCCCAGTGGAGTGGTTCAGAACCACAGACAGCCTGGTGGTTCAGAACCACAGTCCGCCCAGTGGAGTGGTTCAGAACCACAAACAGCCCAGTGGAGTGGTTCAGAACCACAGACGGCCCAGTGGAGTGGTTCAGAACCACAGACGGCCCAGTGGTTCAGAACCACAGACAGCCCAGTGGTTCAGAACCACAAACAGCCCAGTGGAGTGGTTCAGAACCACAGACAGCCCAGTGGAGTGGTTCAGGACCACAGACAGCCCAGTGGAGTGGTTCAGAACCACAGACAGCCCAGTGGAGTGGTTCAGGACCACAGACAGCCCAGTGGTTCAAAACCACAGACAGCCCAGTGGTTCAGAACCACAGACAGCCCAGTGGAGTGGTTCAGGACCACAGACAGCGCAGTGGTTCAGAACCACAGACAGCCCAGTCGTTCAGAACCACAGACGGCCCAGTGGTTCAGAACCACAGACAGCCCCCAGTCGTTCAGAACCACAGACGGCCCAGTGGTTCAAAACCACAGACAGCCCAGTGGTTCAGAACCACAGACGGCCCAGTGGTTCAGAACCACAGACAGCCCAGTGGTTCAGAACCACAGACGGACCAGCGGTTCAGAACCACAGACAGCCCAGTCGTTCAGAACCACAGACGGCCCAGTGGTTCAAAACCACAGACAGCCCAGTGGTTCAGAACCACAGACAGCCCAGTGGAGTGGTTCAGAACCACAGACAGCCCAGTGGTTCAGAACCACAGACAGCCCAGTGGAGTGGTTCAGAACCACAGACAGCCCAGTGGTTCAGAACCACAGAAAGCCCAGTGGTTCAGAACCACAGACAGCCCAGTGGTTTAGAACCACAGACAGCCCAGTGGTTCAGAACCACAGACAGCCCAGTGGTTCAGAACCACAGACAGCACAGTGGAGTGGTTCAGAACCACAGACAGCCCAGTGGTTCAGAACCACAGACAGCCCAGTGGAGTGGTTCAGAACCACAGACAGCCCAGTGGTTCAGAACCACAGACAGCCCAGTAGTTCAGAACCACAGACAGCCCAGTGGAGTGGTTCAGAACCACAGACAGCCTGGTGGAGTGGTTCAGAACCACAGACAGCCCAGTGGAGTGGTTCAGAACCACAGACAGCCCAGTGGTTTAGAACCACAGACAGCCCAGTGGTTCAGAACCACAGACAGCCCAGTGGTTCAGAACCACAGACAGCACAGTGGAGTGGTTCAGAACCACAGATAGCCCAGTGGAGTGGTTCAGAACCACAGACAGCCCAGTGGTTCAGAACCACAGACAGCCCAGTGGAGTGGTTCAGAACCACAGACAGCCCAGTTGTTCAGTACCACAGACAGCCCAGTGGAGTGGTTCAGAACCACAGACAGCCCAGTGGTTCAGAACCACAGACAGCCCAGTGGTTCAGGACCACAGACAGCCCAGTGGTTCAGAACCACAGACAGCCCAGTGGAGTGGTTCAGAACCACAGACAGCCCAGTGGAGTGGTTCAGAACCACAGACAGCCCAGTGGTTCAGAACCACAGACAGCCCATTGGTTCAGAACCACAGACAGCCCAGTGGAGTGGTTCAGAACCACAGACAGCCTGGTGGTTCAGAACCACAGACCGCCCAGTGGAGTGGTTCAGAACCACAAACAGCCCAGTGGAGTGGTTCAGAACCACAGACGGCCCAGTGGAGTGGTTCAGAACCACAGACGGCCCAGTGGAGTGGTTCAGAACCACAGACAGCCCAGTGGAGTGGTTCAGGACCACAGACGGCCCAGTGGTTCAGAACCACAGACAGCCCAGTGGTTCAGAACCACAAACAGCCCAGTGGAGTGGTTCAGAACCACAGACAGCCCAGTGGAGTGGTTCAGGACCACAGACAGCCCAGTGGAGTGGTTCAGAACCACAGACAGCCCAGTGGAGTGGTTCAGGACCACAGACAGCCCAGTGGTTCAAAACCACAGACAGCCCAGTGGTTCAGAACCATAGACAGCCCAGTGGAGTGGTTCAGGACCACAGACAGCGCAGTGGTTCAGAACCACAGACAGCCCAGTCGTTCAGAACCACAGACGGCCCAGTGGTTCAGAACCACAGACAGCCCCCAGTCGTTCAGAACCACAGACGGCCCAGTGGTTCAAAACCACAGACAGCCCAGTGGTTCAGAACCACAGACGGCCCAGTGGTTCAGAACCACAGACAGCCCAGTGGTTCAGAACCACAGACGGACCAGCGGTTCAGAACCACAGACAGCCCAGTCGTTCAGAACCACAGACGGCCCAGTGGTTCAAAACCACAGACAGCCCAGTGGTTCAGAACCACAGACAGCCCAGTGGAGTGGTTCAGAACCACAGACAGCCCAGTGGTTCAGAACCACAGACAGCCCAGTGGAGTGGTTCAGAACCACAGACAGCCTGGTGGAGTGGTTCAGAACCACAGACAGCCCAGTGGAGTGGTTCAGAACCACAGACAGCCCAGTGGTTTAGAACCACAGACAGCCCAGTGGTTCAGAACCACAGACAGCCCAGTGGTTCAGAACCACAGACAGCACAGTGGAGTGGTTCAGAACCACAGACAGCCCAGTGGTTCAGAACCACAGACAGCCCAGTGGAGTGGTTCAGAACCACAGACAGCCCAGTGGTTCAGAACCACAGACAGCCCAGTAGTTCAGAACCACAGACAGCCCAGTGGAGTGGTTCAGAACCACAGACAGCCCAGTGGTTTAGAACCACAGACAGCCCAGTGGTTCAGAACCACAGACAGCCCAGTGGTTCAGAACCACAGACAGCACAGTGGAGTGGTTCAGAACCACAGATAGCCCAGTGGAGTGGTTCAGAACCACAGACAGCCCAGTGGTTCAGAACCACAGACAGCCCAGTGGAGTGGTTCAGAACCACAGACAGCCCAGTTGTTCAGTACCACAGACAGCCCAGTGGAGTGGTTCAGAACCACAGACAGCCCAGTGGTTCAGAACCACAGACAGCCCAGTGGTTCAGGACCACAGACAGCCCAGTGGTTCAGAACCACAGACAGCCCAGTGGTTCAGAACCACAGACGGCCCAGTGGAGTGGTTCAGAACCACAGACAGCCCAGTGGAGTGGTTCAGAACCACAGACAGCCCAGTGGAGTGGTTCAGAACCACAGACAGCCCAGTGGTTTAGAACCACAGACAGCCCAGTGGTTCAGAACCACAGACAGCCCAGTGGTTCAGAACCACAGACAGCACAGTGGAGTGGTTCAGAACCACAGACAGCCCAGTGGTTCAGAACCACAGACAGCCCAGTGGAGTGGTTCAGAACCACAGACAGCCCAGTGGTTCAGAACCACAGACAGCCCAGTAGTTCAGAACCACAGACAGCCCAGTGGAGTGGTTCAGAACCACAGACAGCCTGGTGGAGTGGTTCAGAACCACAGACAGCCCAGTGGAGTGGTTCAGAACCACAGACAGCCCAGTGGTTTAGAACCACAGACAGCCCAGTGGTTCAGAACCACAGACAGCCCAGTGGTTCAGAACCACAGACAGCCCAGTGGAGTGGTTCAGAACCACAGACAGCCCAGTTGTTCAGTACCACAGACAGCCCAGTGGAGTGGTTCAGAACCACAGACAGCCCAGTGGTTCAGAACCACAGACAGCCCAGTGGTTCAGGACCACAGACAGTCCAGTGGTTCAGAACCACAGACAGCCCAGTGGTTCAGAACCACAGACGGCCCAGTGGAGTGGTTCAGAACCACAGACAGCCCAGTGGAGTGGTTCAGAACCACAGACAGCCCATTGGAGTGGTTCAGAACCACAGACAGCCCAGTGAAGTGGTTCAGAACCACAGACAGCCCAGTGGAGTGGTTCAGAACCACAGACAGCCTGGTGGTTCAGAACCACAGACAGCCCAGTGGAGTGGTTCAGAACCACAGACAGCCCAGTGGAGTGGTTCAGAACCACAGACAGCCTGGTGGTTCAGAACCACAGACAGCACAGTGGTTCAGAACCACAGACAGCCCAGTGGTTCAGAACCACAGACAGCCCAGTGGTTCAGAACCACAGACAGCCCAGTGGAGTGGTTCAGAACCACAGATAGCCCAGTGGAGTGGTTCAGAACCACAGACAGCCCAGTGGTTCAGAACCACAGACAGCCCAGTGGTTCAGAACCACAGACAGCCCAGTGGTTCAGGACCACAGACAGTCCAGTGGTTCAGAACCACAGACAGCCCAGTGGTTCAGAACCACAGACGGCCCAGTGGAGTGGTTCAGAACCACAGACAGCCCAGTGGAGTGGTTCAGAACCACAGACAGCCCATTGGAGTGGTTCAGAACCACAGACAGCCCAGTGAAGTGGTTCAGAACCACAGACAGCCCAGTGGAGTGGTTCAGAACCACAGACAGCCTGGTGGTTCAGAACCACAGACAGCCCAGTGGAGTGGTTCAGAACCACAGACAGCCCAGTGGAGTGGTTCAGAACCACAGACAGCCCAGTGGAGTGGTTCAGAACCACAGACAGCCTGGTGGTTCAGAACCACAGACAGCACAGTGGTTCAGAACCACAGACAGCCCAGTGGTTCAGAACCACAGACAGCCCAGTGGTTCAGAACCACAGACAGCCCAGTGGAGTGGTTCAGAACCATAGACAGCCCAGTGGTTCAGAACCACATACAGCCCAGTGGAGTGGTTCAGAACCACATACAGCCCAGTGGAGTGGTTCAGAACCACAGACAGCCCAGTGGAGTGGTTCAGAACCACAGACAGCCCGGTGGTTCAGAACCACAGACAGCCCAGTAGTTCAGAACCACAGACAGCCCAGTGGAGTGGTTCAGAACCACAGACAGCCCAGTGGTTCAGAACCACAGACAGCCCAGTGGAGTGGTTCAGGACCACAGACAGCCCAGTGGAGTTGTTCAGAACCACAGACAGCCCAGTGGAGTGGTTCAGAACCACAGATAGCCCATGGTTCAGAACCACAGACAGCCCAGTGGTTCAGAACCACAGACAGCCCAGTGGAGTGGTTCAGAACCACAGACAGCCCAGTGGTTCAGAACCACAGACAGCCCAGTGGAGTGGTTCAGAACCACAGACAGCCCAGTGGAGTGGTTCAGAACCACAGACAGCCCAGTGGTTCAGAACCACAGACAGCCCATTGGTTCAGAACCACAGACAGCCCAGTGGAGTGGTTCAGAACCACAGACAGCCTGGTGGTTCAGAACCACAGACCGCCCAGTGGAGTGGTTCAGAACCACAGACAGCCCAGTGGAGTGGTTCAGAACCACATACGGCCCATTGGAGTGGTTCAGAACCACAGACAGCCCAGTGGAGTGGTTCAGAACCACAGACAGCCCAGTGGAGTGGTTCAGGACCACAGACGGCCCAGTGGTTCAGAACCACAGACAGCCCAGTGGTTCAGAACCACAAACAGCCCAGTGGAGTGGTTCAGAACCACAGACAGCCCAGTGGAGTGGTTCAGAACCACAGACAGCCCAGTGGAGTGGTTCAGAACCACAGACAGCCCAGTGGTTCAGAACCACAGACAGCCCAGTGGAGTGGTTCAGAACCACAGACGGCCCAGTGGTTCAGAACCACAGACGGCCCAGTGGAGTGGTTCAGGACCACAGACGGCCCAGTGGTTCAGAACCACAGACAGCCCAGTGGAGTGGTTCAGGACCACAGACGGCGCAGTGGTTCAGAACCACAGACAGCCCAGTGGAGTGGTACAGAACCACAGACAGCCTGGTGGTTCAGAACCACAGACAGCCCAATGGAGTGGTTCAGAACCACAGACAGCCCAGTGGAGTGGTTCAGAACCACAGACAGCCCAGTGGAGTGGTTCAGAACCACAGACAGCCCAGTGGTTCAGAACCACAGACGGCCCAGTGGAGTGGTTCAGAACCACAGACAGCCCAGTGGTTCAGAACCACAGACGGCCCAGTGGAGTGGTTCAGAACCACAGACAGCCCAGTGGTTCAGAACCACCGACAGCCCAGTGGTTCAGAACCACCGACAGCCCAGTGGTTCAGAACCACAGACAGCCCAGTGGGCCGCGGATTTAGCACCAATATCGTGGACAGCACCTTTGACGGATCAAAATAAACCGAAATATGTCTGTGTGGTTACTGTGGTTACGGTGGCTCTGCACTGTATTCCAGCATCCCTATTGATTACAGATACATTTCGATGCTTGCTTTCTACTTCAGACCTGAACACAGTCAACTTTAAGACCACGCAGGACTCCCAACTCGCAACATCTGTCCCGTCAGCTATGAATCGCGGCACTTGGCTTTCAGTCCATTTCTACACAGGCAGAAGGTGATGTGACTGACACGCACAGGAGCTGCTGGGAAACACAAGAAGAGCCATCCACAACACAACACCGATAATGACGGTGGTGACGGTGGTGGGATGCGAGGAGGGGAGAAGATATTATTCCGCCGGTATGTTTTAAACCGATTTATACCACGAGGAAAAGTGGAGCTACACGTGCACGCAGTGGGGAAATAAGACGCCAAGGTGCTGCAAAATGAAGACACCTATGGTAAGAGCTCGTATAACTATTATTGTCGTGGTGTGCCTATTCTTAGGCTACAACTGCCTGTCTGCACGATTGAACAATTAGTCTCCTACGGAGACGCATGCTCCTTCTAGCCGCCATGTAGTCTCCTGTAGTTTACTGTTCAGTGCCTGTAACCTAGTGTTCACTAGCTGTTCTCGGCTGAAAAGGAGATCACTGCAGGGCTTTGAACAATACCTAGTTAATTATTAAGAAATATGTTTAACATGGAATTTACAGTCAGGTCACTCGTGATTACAAGTAGACGTCCGGGGCGGCAGGTAATCTAGTGGTTAGAGCGTTGGGTCAGTTACCGAAAGGTTGCTGGATCGAATCCCGAACTGCCAAGGTAAAAATATTTCGTTCTGCCCCTGAACAAGGCTGTTAACTCACTGTTCCTAGACCAGTTAACTCACTGTTCCTAGGCCAGTTAACCCATTGTTCCTAGACCAGTTAACCCACAGTTCCTAGACCAGTTAACCCACTGTTCCTAGGCCAGTTAACCCACAGTTCCTAGGCCAGTTAACCCACTGTTCCTAGACCAGTTAACCCACTGTTCCTAGGCCAGTTAACCCACAGTTCCTAGGCCAGTTAACCCACTGTTCCTAGACCAGTTAACCCACTGTTCCTAGGCCAGTTAACCCACAGTTCCTAGGCCAGTTAACCCACTGTTCCTAGACCAGTTAACCCACTGTTCCTAGGCCAGTTAACCCACAGTTCCTAGGCCAGTTAACCCACTGTTCCTAGACCAGTTAACCCACTGTTCCTAGGCCAGTTAACCCACAGTTCCTAGGACCAGTTAACCCACAGTTCCTAGACCAGTTAACCCACTGTTCCTAGACCAGTTAACCCACTGTTCCTAGACCAGTTAACCCACTGTTCCTAGGCCAGTTAACCCACTGTTCCTAGACCAGTTAACCCCACTGTTCCTAGACCAGTTAACCCACTGTTCCTAGACCAGTTAACCCACTGTTCCTAGACCAGTTAACCCACTGTTCCTAGACCCGTTAACCCACTGTTCCTAGACCAGTTAACCCACTGTTCCTAGACCAGTTAACCCACTGTTCCTAGACCAGTTAACCCACTGTTCCTAGACCAGTTAACCCACTGTTCCTAGACCAGTTAACCCACTGTTCCTAGGCCAGTTAACCCACTGTTCCTAGACCAGTTAACCCCACTGTTTCTAGACCAGTTAACCCCACTGTTCCTAGACCAGTTAACCCACTGTTCCTAGACCAGTTAACCCACTGTTCCTAGACCAGTTAACCCACTGTTCCTAGACCAGTTAACCCCACTGTTCCTAGACCAGTTAACCCCACTGTTCCTAGACCAGTTTACCCACTGTTCCTAGACCAGTTTACCCACTGTTCCTAGACCAGTTAACCCATTGTTCCTAGACCAGTTAACTCACTGTTCCTAGACCAGTTAACCCATTGTTCCTAGACCAGTTAACTCACTGTTCCTAGACCAGTTAACCCACTGTTCCTAGGCCAGTTAACCCACTGTTCCTAGACCAGTTAACCCACTGTTCCTAGACCAGTTAACCCACTGTTCCTAGACCAGTTAACCCACTGTTCCTAGACCAGTTAACCCACTGTTCCCCGGTACGCCGTCATTGTAGGAAGTAGTTCTTAGACTTATCTAAAAGAAATTCATCGATGTCAGAGGACATCGGGAAATTGGCCACTAGAGTTCAGCTTCAAGTAGGTTTCCGTTTTGCAAAATGTGTCTAATCGTATTACCATAGGTCAGTGGTACCCGTTCAAACATTCAACCTCCAGCTGCGTACCCCCTCTAGCACCAGGGTCAGCTGTACCCCCTCTAGCACCAGGGTCAGCTGTACCCCCTCTAGCACCAGGGTCAGCTATACCCCCTCTAGCACCAGGGTCAGCTGTACCCCCTCTAGCACCAGGGTCAGCTATACCCCCTCTAGCACCAGGGTCAGCTGTACCCCCTCTAGCACCAGGGTCAGCTGTACCCCCTCTAGCACCAGGGTCAGCTATACCCCCTCTAGCACCAGGGTCAGCGGTACCCCCTCTAGCACCAGGGTCAGCTATACCCCCTCTAGGACCAGGGTCAGCCGTCCCCCCTCTAGCACCAGGGTCAGCTATACCCCCTCTAGGACCAGGGTCAGCCGTCCCCCCTCTAGCACCAGGGTCATCTGTACCCCCTCTAGCACCAGGGTCAGCTATACCCCCTCTAGCACCAGGGTCATCTGTACCCCCTCTAGCACCAGGGTCAGCTATACCCCCTCTAGCACCAGGGTCAGCGGTACCCCCTCTAGCACCAGGGTCAGCTATACCCCCTCTAGCACCAGGGTCAGCCGTCCCCCCTCTAGCACCAGGGTCAGCTGTACCACCTCTAGCACCAGGGTCAGCCGTCCCCCTCTAGCACCAGGGTCAGCTGTACCCCTCTAGCACCAGGGTCAGCTGTACCCCTCTAGCACCAGGGTCAGCCGTCCCCCCTCTAGCACCAGGGTCAGCTGTACCCCCTCTAGCACCAGGGTCAGCTGTACCCCCTCTAGCACCAGGGTCAGCTGTACTCCCTCTAGCACCAGGGTCAGCTGTACCCCCTCTAGCACCAGGGTCAGCTGTACCCCCTCTAGCACCAGGGTCAGCTGTACCCCCTCTAGCACCAGGGTCAGCTGTACCCCCTCTAGCACCAGGGTCAGCTGTACCCCCTCTAGCACCAGGGTCAGATATACCCCCTCTAGCACCAGGGTCAGATATACCCCCTCTAGCACCAGGGTCAGCTGTACCCCCTCTAGCACCAGGGTCAGCTGTACCCCTCTAGCACCAGGGTCAGCTGTACCCCTCTAGCACCAGGGTCAGCTGTACCCCTCTAGCACCAGGGTCAGCTGTACCCCCTCTAGCACCAGGGTCAGCTGTACCCCCTCTAGCACCAGGGTCATCTGTACCCCCTCTAGCAGCAGGGTCACCTGTACCCCCTCTAGCAGCAGGGTCAGCTGTACCCCCTCTAGCACCAGGGTCAGCTGTACCCCCTCTAGCAGCAGGGTCACCTGTACCCCCTCTAGCACCAGGGTCAGCCGTACCCCCTCTAGCACCAGGGTCAGCCGTACCCCCTCTAGCAGCAGGGTCACCTGTACCCCCTCTAGCAGCAGGGTCAGCTGTACCCCCTCTAGCACCAGGGTCAGCTGTACCCCCTCTAGCAGCAGGGTCACCTGTACCCCCTCTAGCAGCAGGGTCAGCTGTACCCCCTCTAGCACCAGGGTCAGCCGTACCCCCTCTAGCACCAGGGTCAGCCGTCGCCCCTCTAGCACCAGGGTCACCTGTACCCCCTCTAGCACCAGGGTCAGCTGTACTCCCTCTAGCACCAGAGTCAGCTATACCCCCTCTAGCACCAGGGTCAGCTGTACCCCCTCTAGCACCAGGGTCAGCTGTACCCCCTCTAGCACCAGGGTCAACTGTACCCCCTCTAGCACCAGGGTCACCTGTACCCCCTCTAGCACCAGGGTCAGCTGTACCCCCTCTAGCACCAGGGTCAGCTGTACCCCCTCTAGCACCAGGGTCAGTTGTACCCCCTCTAGCACCAGGGTCAGCTGTACCCCCTCTAGCACCAGGGTCAGCTGTACCCCCTCTAGCACCAGGGTCAGCTGTACCCCCTCTAGCACCAGGGTCAGCGTACATCCTCTAGCACCAGGGTCAGCTGTACCCCCTCTAGCACCAGGGTCAGCGTACTTCCTCTAGCACCAGGGTCAGCTGTACCCCCTCTAGCACCAGGGTCAGCTGTACTCCCTCTAGCACCAGGGTCCCTGTACCCCCTCTAGCACCAGGGTCATCTGTACCCCCTCTAGCAGCAGGGTCAGCTGTACCCCCTCTAGCACCAGGGTCAGCGGTACCCCCTCTAGCACCAGGGTCAGCGTACTTCCTCTAGCACCAGGGTCAGTCGTCCCCCCTCTAGCACCAGGGTCAACTGTACCCCCTCTAGCACCAGGGTCAGCTGTACCTCCTCTAGCACCATGGTCACCTGTACCCCCTCTAGCACCAGGGTCAGCTGTACCCCCTCTAGCACCAGGGTCAACTGTACCCCCTCTAGCACCAGGGTCAGCTGTACCCCCTCTAGCACCAGGGTCAGCTGTACCCCCTCTAGCACCAGGGTCACCTGTACCCCCTCTAGCACCAGGGTCACCTGTACCCCCTCTAGCAGCAGGGTCAGCTGTACCCCCTCTAGCACCAGGGTCAGCTGTACCCCCTCTAGCACCAGGGTCAGCTGTACCCCCTCTAGCACCAGGGTCAGCTGTACCCCCTCTAGCACCAGGGTCAGCTGTACTCCCTCTAGCACCAGGGTCAGCTGTACTCCCTCTAGCACCAGGGTCAACTGTACCCCCTCTAGCACCAGGGTCAACTGTACCCCCTCTAGCACCAGGGTCAGCTGTACCCCCTCTAGCACCAGGGTCAGCTGTACCCCCTCTAGCACCAGGGTCAGCTGTACCCCCTCTAGCACCAGGGTCAGCTGTACCCCCTCTAGCACCAGGGTCAGTTGTACCCCCTCTAGCACCAGGGTCAGCTGTACCCCCTCTAGCACCAGGGTCAGCTGTACCCCCTCTAGCACCAGGGTCAGCGTACTTCCTCTAGCACCAGGGTCAGCTGTACCCCCTCTAGCACCAGGGTCAGCGTACTTCCTCTAGCACCAGGGTCAGCTGTACCCCCTCTAGCACCAGGGTCAGCTGTACTCCCTCTAGCACCAGGGTCCCTGTACCCCCTCTAGCACCAGGGTCAGCTGTACCCCCTCTAGCAGCAGGGTCAGCTGTACCCCCTCTAGCACCAGGGTCAGCGGTACCCCCTCTAGCACCAGGGTCAGCGTACTTCCTCTAGCACCAGGGTCAGTCGTCCCCCCTCTAGCACCAGGGTCAACTGTACCCCCTCTAGCACCAGGGTCAGCTGTACCTCCTCTAGCACCATGGTCACCTGTACCCCCTCTAGCACCAGGGTCTTCTGTACCCCCTCTAGCACCAGGGTCAACTGTACCCCCTCTAGTGCAGGGTCAGCTGTACCCCCTCTAGCACCAGGGTCAGCTGTACCCCCTTTAGCACCAGGGTCAGCTGTACCCCCTCTAGCACCAGGGTCAGCTGTACCCCCTTTAGCACCAGGGTCAGCTGTACCCCCTCTAGCACCAGGGTCAGCTGTACCCCCTTTAGCACCAGGGTCACCTGTACCCCCTCTAGCACCAGGGTCAGCTGTACCCCCTCTAGCACCAGGGTCAGCTGTACCCCCTCTAGCACCAGGGTCAGCTGTACCCCCTTTAGCACCAGGGTCACCTGTACCCCCTCTAGCACCAGGGTCAGCTGTACCCCCTCTAGCACCAGGGTCAGCTATACCCCCTCTAGCACCAGGGTCAGCTGTACCCCCTCTAGCACCAGGGTCAGCTGTACTCCCTCTAGCACCAGTGTCAGCTATACTCCCTCTAGCACCAGGGTCAGCTGTACCCCCTCTAGCACCAGGGTCAGCCGTACCCCCTCTAGCACCAGGGTCAGCCGTACCCCCTCTAGCACCAGGGTCAGCCGTACCCCCTCTAGCAGCAGGGTCAGCTGTACCCCCTCTAGCAGCAGGGTCAACTGTACCCCCTCTAGCACCAGGGTCAGCTGTACCCCCTCTAGCACCAGGGTCAGCTGTACCCCCTCTAGCACCAGGGTCAGCTGTACTCCCTCTAGCACCAGGGTCAGCTATACCCCCTCTAGCACCAGGGTCAGCTGTACCCCCTCTAGCACCAGGGTCAGCTGTACCCCCTCTAGCACCAGGGTCAGCTGTACCCCCTCTAGCACCAGGGTCATCTGTACCCCCTCTAGCACCAGGGTCAGCTGTACCCCCTCTAGCACCAGGGTCAGCTGTACCCCCTCTAGCACCAGGGTCAGCTGTACCCCCTCTAGCACCAGGGTCAGCTGTACCCCCTCTAGCACCAGGGTCAGCTGTACCCCCTCTAGCACCAGGGTCAACTGTACCCCCTCTAGCACCAGGGTCAGCTATACCCCCTCTAGCACCAGGGTCAGCTGTACCCCCTCTAGCACCAGGGTCAGCTGTACCCCCTCTAGCACCAGGGTCAGCTGTACCCCCTCTAGCACCAGGGTCAGCGGTACCCCCTCTAGCACCAGGGTCAGCTTACTTCCTCTAGCACCAGGGTCAGCCGTCCCCCCTCTAGCACCAGGGTCAGCTGTACCCCCTCTAGCACCAGGGTCATCTGTACCTCCTCTAGCACCAGGGTCAGTTGTACCCCCTCTAGCACCAGGGTCAGCTGTACCCCCTCTAGCACCAGGGTCAACTGTACCCCCTCTAGTGCAGGGTCAGCTGTACCCCCTCTAGCACCAGGGTCACCTGTACCCCCTCTAGCACCAGGTTCAGCTGTACCCCCTTTAGCACCAGGGTCAGCTGTACCCCCTCTAGCACCAGGGTCATCCGTCCCCCCTCTAGCACCAGGGTCAGCTGTACCCCCTCTAGCACCAGGGTCAGCTGTACCCCCTCTTGCACCAGGGTCAGCCGTCCCCCCTCTAGCACCAGGGTCACCTGTACCCCCTCTAGCACCAGGGTCAGCTGTACTCCCTCTAGCACCAGGGTCAGCTATACCCCCTCTAGCACCAGGGTCACCTGTACCCCCTCTAGCACCAGGGTCAGCTGTACCCCCTCTAGCACCAGGGTCAGCTGTACCCCCTCTAGCACCAGGGTCAGCTGTACCCCCTCTAGCACCAGGGTCAGCTGTACTCCCTCTAGCACCAGGGTCAGCTATACCCCCTCTAGCACCAGGGTCAGCTGTACCCCCTCTAGCACCAGGGTCAGCTGTACCCCCTCTAGCACCAGGGTCAGCTGTACCCCCTCTAGCACCAGGGTCAACTGTACCCCCTCTAGTGCAGGGTCAGCTGTATCCCCTCTAGCACCAGGGTCAGCTGTACCCCCTTTAGCACCAGGGTCAGCTGTAGCACCAGGGTCAGCCCCTCTAGCACCAGGGTCAGCTGTACCCCCTCTAGCACCAGGGTCAGCTGTACCCCCTCTAGCACCAGGGTCAGCCGTCCCCCCTCTAGCACCAGGGTCAGCCGTACCCCCTCTAGCACCAGGGTCAGCTGTACTCCCTCTAGCACCAGGGTCAGCTATACCCCCTCTAGCACCAGGGTCAACTGTACCCCCTCTAGCACCAGGGTCAGCTGTACCCCTCTAGCACCAGGGTCAGCTGTACCCCTCTAGCACCAGGGTCAGCTGTACCCCTCTAGCACCAGGGTCAGCTGTACCCCTCTAGCACCAGGGTCAGCTGTACCCCCTCTAGCACCAGGGTCAGCTGTACCCCTCTAGCACCAGGGTCAGCTGTACCCCCTCTAGCACCAGGGTCAGCTGTACTCCCTCTAGCACCAGGGTCAGCTATACCCCCTCTAGCACCAGGGTCAGCTGTACCCCCTCTAGCACCAGGGTCAGCTGTACCCCCTCTAGCACCAGGGTCAGCTGTACCCCCTCTAGCACCAGGGTCAACTGTACCCCCTCTAGCAGCAGGGTCAGCTGTACCCCCTCTAGCAGCAGGGTCAGTTGTACCCCCTCTAGCAGCAGGGTCAGCTGTACCCCCTCTAGCACCAGGGTCAGCTGTACCCCCTCTAGCACCAGGGTCACCTGTACCCCCTCTAGCACCAGGGTCAGCTGTACCCCCTCTAGCACCAGGGTCAGCTGTACCCCCTCTAGCACCAGGGTCAGCTGTACCCCCTCTAGCACCAGGGTCAGCGTACTTCCTCTAGCACCAGGGTCAACTGTACCCCCTCTAGCACCAGGGTCAGCTGTACTCCCTCTAGCACCAGGGTCATCTGTACCCCCTCTAGCACCAGGGTCAGCTGTACCCCCTCTAGCACCAGGGTCAGCGTACTTCCTCTAGCACCAGGGTCAGCTGTACCCCCTCTAGCAGCAGGGTCAGCTGTACCCCCTCTAGCAGCAGGGTCAGCTGTACCGCCTCTAGCACCAGGGTCAGCGGTAACCCCTCTAGCACCAGGGTCAGCGTACTTCCTCTAGCACCAGGGTCAGCCGTCCCCCCTCTAGCACCAGGGTCAATTGTACCCCCTCTAGCACCAGGGTCAGCTGTACCTCCTCTAGCACCAGGGTCATCTGTACCCCCTCTAGCACCAGGGTCAGCTGTACCCCCTCTAGCACCAGGGTCAACTGTACCCCCTCTAGCAGCAGGGTCAGCTGTATCCCCTCTAGCACCAGGGTCAACTGTACCCCCTTTAGCACCAGGGTCAGCTGTACCCCCTCTAGCACCAGGGTCAGCTGTACCCCCTTTAGCACCAGTGTCAGCTGTACCCCCTCTAGCACCAGGGTCAGCTGTACCCCCTCTAGCACCAGGGTCACCTGTACCCCCTTTAGCACCAGGGTCAGCGTACTTCCTCTAGCACCAGGGTCAGCTGTACCCCCTCTAGCACCAGGGTCATCTGTACCCCCTCTAGCACCAGGGTCAGCGGTACCCCCTCTAGCACCAGGGTCAGCGTACTTCCTCTAGCACCAGGGTCAGCCGTCCCCCCTCTAGCACCAGGGTCAGCGTACTTCCTCTAGCACCAGGGTCAGCCGTCCCCCCTCTAGCACCAGGGTCAGCCGTACCCCCTCTAGCACCAGGGTCAGCTGTACCTCCTCTAGCACCAGGGTCAGCTGTACCCCCTCTAGCACCAGGGTCAGCTGTACCCCCTCTAGCACCAGGGTCAGCTGTACCCCCTCTAGCACCAGGGTCACCTGTACCCCCTCTAGCACCAGGGTCAGCTGTACCCCCTCTAGCACCAGGGTCAGCTGTACCCCCTCTAGCACCAGGGTCAGCTGTACCCCCTCTAGCACCAGGGTCACCTGTACCCCCTCTAGCACCAGGGTCAGCTGTACCCCCTCTAGCACCATGGTCAGCTGTACCCCCTCTAGCACCAGGGTCAGCTGTACCCCCTCTAGCACCAGGGTCAGATCACTATCAAATGTTGTTGTTTTTGCCATCATTGTAAACCTGTCACACACACACTATACTTTGTCACAACCCGCCTCGTGCGAAGTGACAAAGATCTGTTATAGGACCCGGGCACAAACATAATAATAATCAATACTTTTGCTCTCTATTTAACCATCTTACATATAAAACCTTAATTTTCATCAAAAAATTGGAATAACTCACCACAGGTTAATGAGAAGGGTGTGAATAACTCACCACAGGTTAATGAGAAGGGTGTGAATAACTCACCACAGGTTAATGAGAAGGGTGTGAATAACTCACCACAGGTTAATGAGAAGGGTGTGAATAACTCACCACAGGTTTTGAGAAGGGTGTGAATAACTCACCACAGGTTAATGAGAAGGGTGTGAATAACTCACCACAGGTTAATGAGAAGGGTGTGAATAACTCACCACAGGTTAATGAGAAGGGTGTGAATAACTCACCACAGGTTAATGAGAAGGGCGTGAATAACTCACCACAGGTTAATGAGAAGGGTGTGAATAACTCACCACAGGTTAATGAGAAGGGTGTGCTTGAAAGGATGCACATAACTCTGCAATGTTGGGTTGTATTGGAGAGAATCTCAGTCTTAAATCATTTCCCACACACAGTCTGTGCCTGTATTTAGTGTTCATGCTAGTGAGGGCTGAGCATCCTCTCTCACATAGGTACGTGGTTGCAAAGGGCATCAGTGTCTTAAAAGCGCGACTTGCCAAGGCAGGATACTCTGTGCGCAGCCCAATCCAGAAATCTGGAAGTGGCTTCTGATTAAAATTCATTTTTCACAAATCTGCTTGTTGCAATTTCAACGAGGCTCTCTTGTTCAGATATCGGTAAGTGGACTGGAGGCAGGGCATGAAAGGGATAACGAATCCAGTTGTTTGTGTCATCCGTTTTGGGAAAGTACCTGCGTAATTGCGCACCCAGCTCAGTCAGGTGCTTCGCATTATAACATTTGACATTGTCCGTAATCTTGAGTTCCTTTGCACACAAAAAAATCATACAATGTTGGAAAGACCTGTGTTGGAAAGAACTGTGTGTTGGAAAGAACTGTGTGTTGGAAAGAACTGTGTGTTGGAAAGACCTGTGTGTTGGAAAGACCTGTGTGTTGGAAAGACCTGTGTGTTGGAAAGAACTGTGTGTTGGAAAGACCTGTGTGTTGGAAAGACCTGTGTGTTGGAAAGACCTGTGTGTTGGAAAGACCTGTGTGTTGGAAAGACCTGTGTTGGAAAGACCTGTGTTGGAAAGACCTGTGTTGGATAGACCTGTGTGTTGGAAAGACCTGTGTGTTGGAAAGACCTGTGTGTTGGAAAGACCTGTGTTGGAAAGACCTGTGTTGGAAAGACCTGTGTAATGCAGGCAGAGAAGAGCTCCAACTTCTTATAGCTTCTCATAGCTTAACCGACTTAATCATAGCCTCAATTTTGTCCCGCACATTGAATATAGTTGAGGAAAGCTCCTGTAATCCTAGATTCAGGTCATTCAGGCGAGAAAAACATCACCCAAATGTGTAGCCCCGTTGGAAAATATAAATGGACAGTTTGAAAATGTGTAGGAAAAAAAAATGTTGAAAAAAACATGTATTTATTTATTACTTTATAAAATGTGAATCACATTTTTATTTGGCCCCCGACGCATTGCACACACCCCAATTTGGGAATAGCTGCCATAGGTTACCCTTACCTTAACCAATCAGAGTTAATACCTCGGATTTCATAGGTTATAGGTTAAAATCCAGAAACCAAACCGTAACCCTTACCTTAACCAATCAGAGTTAATACCTCGGATTTCATAGGTTATAGGTTAAAATCCAGAAACCAAACCGTAACCATTACCTTAACCAATCAGAGTTAATACCTCGGATTTCATAGGTTATAGGTTAAAATCCAGAAACCAAACCGTAACCATTACCTTAACCAATCAGAGTTAATACCTCGGATTTCATAGGTTATAGGTTAAAATCCAGAAACCAAACCGTAACCCTTACCTTAACCAATCAGAGTTAATACCTCGGATTTCATAGGTTATAGGTTAAAATCCAGAAACCAAACCGTAACCCTTACCTTAACCAATCAGAGTTAATACCTCGGATTTCATAGGTTATAGGTTAAAATCCAGAAACCAAACCGTAACCCTTACCTTAACCAATCAGAGTTAATTCCTCGGATTTCATAGGTTATAGGTTCAAATCCAGCAATGGAAAATAGTTTTCGAGATGTTTGTTTGGGCAACCTCAACCTTTACCTCAACCTGTACCTCAACCTTTACCTCAACCATTCAGAATTCATGCCTGAACTTTAAACACGTTGAAATGTGATGTTTGAGAAACATGGATGAACGTTTCATTTCTGGTTTGAATTAAATGTATTATTTATTTACATATTTTATTACATATTTACATATTTATATTACTTATTTACATATTACGTATTTACATATTTATATTACTTATTTACATATGACTTATTTACATATTTATATTACTTATTTACATATGACGTATTTACATATTTATATTACTTATTTACATATTTATATTACTTATTTACATATTACATATTTACATATTTATATTACTTATTTTCTACATATTAATGCCTGTTTCAATTGTTCTCTAAGATGCAAAGAGCTGCTATACACTGAGTAGACAAAATATTAGGGACACCTGCTCTTTCCATGACATAGCCTGACCAGGTGAATCCAGGTGAAAGCTATGATCCCTTATTGATGTCACCTGTTAAATCCACTTCAATCAGTGTAGATGAAGAGGAGGAGACCAGTTAAAGAAGGAATCAAATGTATTTATATAGCCCTTCTTACATCAGCTGATATCTCAAAGTGCTGTACAGAATCCCAGCCTAAAACCCCCAACAGCAAACAATGCAGGTGTAGAAGCACGGTGGCTAGGAAAAACTCCCTAGAAAGGCCAAAACCTAGGAAGAAACCTAGAGAGGAATCAGGCTATGAGGGGTGGCCAGTCCTCTTCTGGCTGTGCCGGGTGGAGATTATAACAGAACATGGCCAAGATGTTCAAATGTTCATAAATGACCAGCATGGTCCAATAATAATAATCACAGTGAACAGGTCAGGGTTCCATAGTCGGAGGCAGAACAGTTGAAACTGGAGCAGTAGCACGACCAGGTGGACTGGGGACAGCAAGGAGTCATCATGTCAGGTAGTCCTGGGACATGGTCCTAGGGCCCAGGCCAGTTGAAACTGGAGCAGTAGCACGACTAGGTGGACTGAGGACAACAAAGAGTCATCATGCCAGGTAGTCCTGGGGCATGGTCCTAGGGCTCAGGTCCTCAGAGAGAGAGAAAGAAAGAGAGAATTAGAGATAGCATACTTAAATTCACACAGGACACCGGATAAGACAGGAGAAATACTCCAGATATAACAGACTGACCCTAGCCCCCCGACACATAAACTACTGCAGCATAAATACTGGAGGCTGAGACAGGAGAAGTACTCCAGATATAACAGACTGACCCTAGCCCCCCGACACATAAACTACTGCAGCATAAATACTGGAGGCTGAGACAGACACATAAACTACTGCGGCATAAATACTGGAGGCTGAGACAGACACATACACTCCTGCGGTATAAATACTGGAGGCTGAGACAGACACATAAACTCCTGCGGCATAAATACTGGAGGCTGAGACAGACACATAAACTACTGCGGCATAAATACTGGAGGCTGAGACAGACACATAAACTCCTGCGGCATAAATACTGGAGGCTGAGACAGACACATAAACTCCTGCGGCATAAATACTGGAGGCTGAGACAGACACATAAACTCCTGCGGCATAAATACTGGAGGCTGAGACAGACACATAAACTCCTGCGGCATAAATACTGGAGGCTGAGACAGACACATAAACTCCTGCGGCATAAATACTGGAGGCTGAGACAGACACATAAACTCCTGCGGCATAAATACTGGAGGCTGAGACAGACACATAAACTCCTGCGGCATAAATACTGGAGGCTGAGACAGACACATAAACTCCTGCGGCATAAATACTGGAGGCTGAGACAGACACATAAACTACTGCGGCATAAATACTGGAGGCTGAGACAGGAGAAATACTCCAGATATAACAGACTGACCCTAGCCCCCCTACACATAACCTCCTGCGGCATAAATACTGGAGGCTGAGACAGGAGAAATACTCCAGATATAACATACTGACCCTAGTCCCCCGACACATAAACTCCTGCGGCATAAATACTGGAGGCTGAGACAGGAGAAATACTCCAGATATAACAGACTGACCCTAGCCCCCCGACACATAAACTACTGCAGCATAAATACTGGAGGCTGAGACAGGAGAAATACTCCAGATATAACAGACTGACCCTAGCCCCCCGACACATAAACTACTGCAGCATAAATACTGGAGGCTGAGACAGGAGAAATACTCCAGATATAACAGACTGACCCTAGCCCCCCGACACATAAACTACTGCAGCATAAATACTGGAGGCTGAGACAGGAGAAATACTCCAGATATAACAGACTGACCCTAGCCCCCCGACACATAAACTACTGCAGCATAAATACTGGAGGCTGAGACAGACACATAAGATTTGGATCATCCAGAGTGTGAATGGGCAAACACAATATGTGCCGTTGATCAGAGTATGGTGGTAGGTGCCAGGCACACTGGTTTTAAGTGTGTCAAGAACTGCAATGCTGCTGGGTTTTCCAAACTCAACAGTTTCCCGTGTGTATCAAGAATGGTCCACCACCCAAAAAAGACATCCAGGCAACTTGACAACATGGGCCAGCATCCCTGTGGAACGCTTTCTACACCTTCTACAAGGTCCATGCCCCAACATACTGAGGCTTTCTACACCTTCTACAAGGTCCATGCCCCAACATACTGAGGCTTTCTACACCTTCTACAAGGTCCATGCCCCAACATACCGAGGCTTTCTACACCTTCTACAAGGTCCATGCCCCAACATACCGAGGCTTTCTACACCTTCTACAAGGTCCATGCCCCAACATACTGAGGCTTTCTACACCTTCTACAAGGTCCATGCCCCAACATACTGAGGCTTTCTACACCTTCTACAAGGTCCATGCCCCAACATACTGAGGCTTTCTACACCTTCTACAAGGTCCATGCCCCAACATACTGAGGCTTTCTACACCTTCTACAAGGTCCATGCCCCAACATACTGAGGCTGTTCTGAGGACAACTGGAAGGTGTTCCTAATGTTTTGTACACTCAGTGTACATACCTGCTCTGTTGATGACGTTACATTATAGACACTACCGTATGGATACCTGCTATGCCTGTGAGATATGTGATGAGAGAAGAAGTTTGTTTGTTTGATGCCAATATTTATTTGTATTTATTTAACAAAAAATGTGTATATATATATTTTATTTTATTTTATTTATTTTATGAGTAGATTTAGCCTTTCTTGTGGTTGACTTGTTGGTCAGTTAGAGTGTATAAATATGGCCGGTCAGTCAGGTTGAGAACCAGTTCATTTAGCTCTGTCAGGAGGAATGGGACAAAATTCACCCAACGTATTGTGGGAAGCTTGTAAAAGCCGAAACATTTCACCCAAGTTAAACAATTTAAAGGCAATGCTACCAAATACTAATTGAGTGTATGTAAAACTTCTGACCCACTGGGAATGTGATGAAAGAAATAAAAGCTGAAATAAATAATTCTCTCTACGATTATTCTGACATTTCACATTCTTAAAATAAAGTGGAGATCCTACCTGACCTAAGACGGGGAATTTTTACTAGGATTAAATGTCATGAATTGTGAAACTGAGTATAAATGTATTTGGCTAAGGTGTATGTAAACTTCAGACTTCAACTGTAGGTCTGTAAAAGTTTGGGTCTAGAGTGTCTTTGAAGAGGGGGATGACCGCGGCAGCTTTCAATCTTTGGGGATCTCAGACGATACAAAAGAGAGGTTGAACAGACTGGTAATAGGGGTTGCAACAATTGCAGCGGATCATTTTAGAAAGAGAGGGTCCAGATTGTCTAGCCCGGCTGATTTGTAATGGTTCATATTTTTCAGCTCTTTCAGAACATCCGCTATCTGGATTTGGGTGAAGGACAAATGGGGGAGGATTGGGTTGCTGTGGGGGGGGGGGGGGGGGATGAATAGCTGTTGACCTGGGTAGGGGTAGCCAGGTAGCATGGTAGGTCAGCTCAAGAAAAATACGTGTTGAAATTTTATCAGTGGTGACAGTGTTTCCTAGCCTCAGAGCAGTGGGTAGCTGGGAGGAGGTGCTCTTGTTCTCCATGGACTTTACAGTGTCCCAGAACTTTTTTGGAGTTTGTGGCACATTTCTATTTGAAAAAGCTGGCCTTTGCTTTCCTAACTGACTGTGTATACCAATTTGTAAGTCGCTCTGGATAAGAGCGTCTGCTAAATGACTTAAATGTAAATGTAAATGTATATTGGTTCCTAACTTCCCTGAAAAGTTATGTCGATATAGGACTTGTTTTACTGTTTTTACTGTGGATATAGATACTTTTGTATCCGTTTCAGACAGAATGTCTCCTCTTTCCTGAGCAGTGTGACGGCTGTGTGGCCCACTGCAATTCAAATACAGTGAATTATAAGTGAAATAATCTGTCTGTAAACAATTGTTGGAAAAATGACTTGTGTCATGCACAAAGTAGATGTCCTAACCGACTTGACAAAACTATAGTTTGTTAACAAGAAATTTGTGGAGTGGTTGAAAAACAAATTTTAATCACTCCAACCTTAGTGTATGTGAACTTCTGACTTCACCTGTATGTGGATTTATAGACACACACATTGTTATGGGACTTTTACGACCCTATATAGTGTTTATGTTCAAGTTGTTCAAGGAATCTACATAGCTATAGTACATTAAATAAAATCACATTCTATTCCAGAATAAGATTACACTAGGGAATCTCATTGTAGTTCTGTGGGGAACCTATTCCATCAATGATATGCCAAGATTAGCTTCACATTGACCTTTTATTTTATACAATATATATATATATATATATTTTGGGGGTTAGTACAGAAAGAGAAATCTGAGTGGAAAAGGGTATTTTTGTGTGTAGCAGCAGAGACAGTATTTCTTGAGATTACTCTAGTCCCTGCGAGGACACAGTGTGTGTGTGTGTGTGTGTGTGTCTGTTGGCACACAGTGTGTGTGTGTGTGTGTCGGCACACAGTGTGTGTGTGTGTGTGTCTGTTGGCACACAGTGTGTGTGTGTGTGTGTGTGTGTGTGTGTCTGTTGGCACACAGTGTGTGTTTGTGTGTGTGTGTCTGTTGGCACACAGTGTGTGTGTGTGTGTGTGTGTGTGTGTGTCTGTGGGGACAATACAACCACTCAGATGTTCCTATGGATACTTAGCAGACCGTAATCTGGGTGATCTGTCAACATCTCTGCTGTGTGTTTGACTGTCTATGTGATTGTGTTCCTCCGGTAGCTCTCACTCTCTCTCTCTCTCCCTCCCTCTCACTTCAAGGGGCTTTATTGGCATGGGAAACATGTGTTAACATTGCCAGAACAAGTGAGGTAGATAATATACAAAAGTGAAATAAACAATTAAAATTAACAGTAAACATTACACATACAGAAGTTTCAAAACAATAAAGACATTATAAATGTGTATATATATATATATATATCAGTGTTTTAACAATGTACAAATGGTTAAAGTACACAAGGGAAAATAAATAAGCATAAATATGGGTTGCATTTACAATGGTGTTTGTTCTTCACTGGTTGCCCTTTTCT
>NW_027040141.1:60000-77500 GCF_034236695.1 Oncorhynchus nerka
TGGGACTGGGGGTGTGGTCTGTATCAGGGAATATCCTATAGCTGGGACTGGGGGTGTGGTCTGTATCAGGGAATATCCTATGGCTGGGACTGGGGTGTGGTCTGTATCAGGGAATATCCTATAGCTGGGACTGGGGGTGTGGTCTGTATCAGGGAATATCCTATAGCTGGGACTGGGGGTGTGGTCTGTATCAGGGAATATCCTATGGCTGGGACTGGGGGTGTGGTCTGTATCAGGGAATATCCTATGGCTGGGACTGGGGGTGTGGTCTGTATCAGGGAATATCCTATGGCTGGGACTGGGGGTGTGGTCTGTATCAGGGAATATCCTATGGCTGGGACTGGGGGTGTGGTCTGTATCAGGGAATATCCTATGGCTGGGACTGGGGGTGTGGTCTGTATCAGGGAATATCCTATGGCTGGGACTGGGGTGTGGTCTGTATCAGGGAATATCCTATGGCTGGGACTGGGGGTGTGGTCTGTATCAGGGAATATCCTATAGCTGGGACTGGGGTGTGGTCTGTATCAGGGAATATCCTATAGCTGGGACTGGGGGTGTGGTCTGTATCAGGGAATATCCTATAGCTGGAACTGGGGTGTGGTCTGTATCAGGGAATATCCTATGGCTGGGACTGGAGGTGTGGTCTGTATCAGGGAATATCCTATAGCTGGGACTGGGGGTGTGGTCTGTATCAGGGAATATCCTATAGCTGGAACTGGGGGTGTGGTCTGTATCAGGGAATATCCTATGGCTGGGACTGGAGGTGTGGTCTGTATCAGGGAATATCCTATAGCTGGGACTGGGGGTGTGGTCTGTATCAGGGAATATCCTATGGCTGGGACTGGGGGTGTGGTCTGTATCAGGGAATATCCTATAGCTGGGACTGGGGGTGGGGTCTGTATCAGGGAATATCCTATGGCTGGGACTGGGGGTGTGGTCTGTATCAGGGAATATCCTATAGCTGGAACTGGGGGTGTGGTCTGTATCAGGGAATATCCTATGGCTGGGACTGGAGGTGTGGTCTGTATCAGGGAATATCCTATAGCTGGGACTGGGGGTGTGGTCTATATCAGGGAATATCCTATGGCTGGGACTGGGGGTTGTGGTCTATATCAGGGAATATCCCATGGCTGGGACTGGGGGGGGTCTATAGTTAACCAATAAGGCCAGAGGGGGTGTGGTCTATAGTTAAACAATAAGGCCAGAGGGGGTGTGGTCTATAGTTAGAGAGGAACCAGGCTATGTTGGGTGGGCCTGTCCTCTTCTGGCTGTGCCGGGTGGAGAGGAACCAGGCTCTGAGGGGTGGCCAGTCCTCTTCTGGCTGTGCCGGGTAGAGAGGAACCAGGCTATGTGGGGTGGCCAGTCCTCTTCTGGCTGTGCCGGGTAGAGAGGAACCAGGCTATGAGGGGTGGCCAGTCCTCTTCTGGCTGTGCCGGGTAGAGAGGATCCAGGCTCTGAGGGGTGGCCAGTCCTCTTCTGGCTGTACCGGGTAGAGAGGAACCAGGCTATGAGGGGTGGCCAGTCCTCTTCTGGCTGTGCCGGGTGGAGATTATAACAGAACATGAACAAGATGTTCAAATGTTCATAAATGACCAGCATGGTCAAATAATAGTAAACACAGTAGTTGTCGAGGGTGCAACAGGTAAATGTCAGTTGGCTTTTCATAGCTGATCACATAATTTATTCTCCTGTACATAAAGCTATTGACACCTAGGAGACTTAAACCTATTGACACCTAGGAGACTTAAACCTATTGACACCTAGGAGACTTAAACCTATTGACACCTAGGAGACTTAAAGCTATTGACACCTAGGAGACTTAAACCTATTGACACCTAGGAGACTTAAACCTATTGACACCTAGGAGACTTAAACCTATTGACACCTAGGAGACTTAAAGCTATTGACACCTAGGAGACTTAAACCTATTGACACCTAGGAGACTTAAAGCTATTGACATTTAGATCTACTGAACAGGATTTCAGATGCTTCTAACCCTCTCCTGTAGATAGCTGACACCCTCTCACAGATAACTACGTTTCCACACACACACACACACACACACACACACACACACACACACCTCTAAGACTTTATGTATAAATCTAATCAAGATTAGGAGAGAGAATAAAGAGAAAGAAGGATGGGGAGAGAGTGAGGGAGAGAGAGACAGTGGAGTTCTCCCTGGCACAGATGGTATAGTTCTCCTTGGTACAGATGGTGTAGTTCTCCTTGGTACAGATGGTCTGGTTCTCCTTGGTACAGATGGTCTGGTTCTCCTTGGTACAGATGGTCTGGTTCTCCTTGGTACAGATGGTCTGGTTCTCCTTGGTACAGATGGTCTGGTTCTCCTTGGTACAGATGGTCTGGTTCTCCTTGGTACAGATGGTCTGGTTCTCCTTGGTACAGATGGTCTGGTTCTCCTTGGTACAGCAGCCATCAATCCACAGCACAACATCACAATTATAAAACACAGTTTCTTCCCAACCTCAAGTTTTTAAAACATTTTTTTATTCATCCGTTATTTTACCAGGTAAGTTGACTGAGAACGTTCTCATTTGCAGCAACGACCTGGAGGAGAGGAGGGGGATAAATGAGCCAATTGTAAACTGGGGATTATTATGTGACCGTGATGTTTTTGAGGGCCAGATTGGGAATTTACCCAGGACACCAGGGTTAACAAAACTAGTCTTACGATAAGTGCCTAATGACCTCAGAGAGGACACCCGTTTCAGGACACCCGTTTAACGTCCCATCCGAAAGACAGCACCCTACACAGGACAATGTGGCTCCCAAGTGGCCCAGAGATCTAAGACGCTGCATCTCAGAGGCGTCACCACAGACAACCTGGTTTGAATCCAGACTGTATCACAGCCGGCCGTGATTGGGAGTCCCATAGGGCGGCGCACAATTGGCTCAGCGTCGTCCGGGTTTGGCCGTCATTGTAAATAAGAAATTGTTCTTTAACTGACTTGCCTAGTTAAATAAAGGGTACATTGTCATCAATCACTTCTCTGGGGTATTGGGATATTTCTGTAGACCAGAGGAAAGGGTGCCTCCTACTGGCCCTCCAGCACCATCTGGTCTCCCATCCAGGGACCGACCAGGACCAACCCTGCTTTGCTTCAGATGCCAGAGTCCCTCCTACTGGCTCTCCACCACCACTTCCAGCACCATCTGGTCTCCTACCAGGGACCGACCAGGACCAACCCTGCTTAGCTTCAGAAGCAAGCCAGCAGTGGTATGCAGGGTGGTATGCTGCTGGCTTCTTACCAACATCAAGTTTTCAAAGTCACAGAGCCCTCTCTCCCCCTCACTCTCTCTCCCTCCCTCTGTCCCCCTCCCTCTCTCCCCCTCCCTCTCTGCCTCTCTCCCTCTCCCCCACCTCTCTGCCTCTCTCCCCTCTCCCCCTCTCTCTCTCCCTCTCTCCCTCCCTCTCTCTCCCTCTCCCTCTCTCTCTCTCTCTTCTCTCTCCCTCCCTCTCTCTCCCTCTCTCTCTCTTCTCTCCCTTGCTCTCTCCCTCTCTCCCTCTCTCTCTCTTCTCTCCCTCCCTCCCCCTCTCTCTCTCTTCTCTCCCTCTCTCCCTCTCTCTCTCTTCTCTCCCTCTCTCTCTCTCTTCTCTCCCTCCCTCTCTCCCTCTCTCTCTCTCTCTCTCCCTCCCTCCCTCCCTCCCTCTCTCTCTCTTCTCTTCTCTCCCTCTCCCTCTCTCTCTCTTCTCTCCCTTGCTCTCTCCCTCTCTCCCACTCTCTCTCCCTCTCTCTCTCTTCTCTCCCTCCCTCTCTCCCTCTATCCCTCTCTCACTCTCTCTCTCTCTCTTTATGGATGTGTTATGAGTGAACAAAGGTGCCTCACTTCAAACTAAGTATTACAGGACACGACATAACGTGTCAACAAATAGGTTATAAAACGTTCTGATGATTTATGAAGGTTCTGTCCACAGGTTACTGGAGGGCGAGAGAGGTATTTACATGGGTTGATGGGACATGCAAATCTATTGTGTGTGTGTGTCAGATTCAACCTGAGACTACCGCACCAGGTGTTCCTCCTCTGTTCCCATGGAGACCAGGGCTTGATTACATCCTGTTACATTTAGTGGCTGATCTTTCAGCAGGGAGTGGATGTTGCAAAGACCCTGACTGGGTCCAGAACCTCAGGGTATGGCTCATTATAGTGTTCTGTTAACTGGGTCCAGAACCTCACGGTACGGCTCGTTATAGTGTTCTGTTAAAGACTGGGTCCAGAACCTCACGGTACGGCTCGTTATAGTGTTCTGTTAAAGACCCTGACTGGGTCCAGAACCTCACGGTACGACTCGTTATAGTGTTCTGTTAAAGACCCTGACTGGGTCCAGAACCTCATGGTACGGCTCATTATAGTGTTCTGTTAAAGACCCTGACTGGGTCCAGAACCTCACGGTACGGCTCATTATAGTGTTCTGTTAGCTGGGTCCAGAACCTCACGGTATGGCTCATTATAGTGTTCTGTTAGCTGGGTCCAGAACCTCACGGTACGGCTCATTATAGTGTTCTGTTAACTGGGTCCAGAACCTCACGGTACGGCTCATTATAGTGTTCTGTTAAAGACCTGACTGGGTCCAGAACCTCACGGTACGGCTCATTATAGTGTTCTGTTAAAGACTGGGTCCAGAACCTCACGGTACGGCTCATTATAGTGTTCTGTTAACTGGGTCCAGAACCTCACGGTACGGCTCGTTATAGTGTTCTGTTAACTGGGTCCAGAACCTCACGGTACGGCTCATTATAGTGTTCTGTTAGCTGGGTCCAGAACCTCACGGTACGGCTCATTATAGTGTTCTGTTAGCTGGGTCCAGAACCTCACGGTACGGCTCATTATAGTGTTCTGTTAGCTGGGTCCAGAACCTCACGGTACGGCTCATTATAGTGTTCTGTTAACTGGGTCCAGAACCTCACGGTACGGCTCATTATAGTGTTCTGTTAAAGACCTGACTGGGTCCAGAACCTCACGGTACGGCTCATTATAGTGTTCTGTTAAAGACTGGGTCCAGAACCTCACGGTACGGCTCATTATAGTGTTCTGTTAACTGGGTCCAGAACCTCACGGTACGGCTCGTTATAGTGTTCTGTTAACTGGGTCCAGAACCTCACGGTACGACTCATTATAGTGTTCTGTTAACTGGGTCCAGAACCTCACGGTACGGCTCATTATAGTGTTCTGTTAACTGGGTCCAGAACCTCACGGTACGGCTCATTATAGTGTTCTGTTAACTGGGTCCAGAACCTCACGGTACGGCTCATTATAGTGTTCTGTTAACTGGGTCCAGAACCTCATGGTACGGCTCATTATAGTGTTCTGTTAACTGGGTCCAGAACCTCACGGTACGGCTCATTATAGTGTTCTGTTAACTGGGTCCAGAACCTCATGGTACGGCTCAATATAGTGTTCTGTTAACTGGGTCCAGAACCTCACGGTACGGCTCATTATAGTGTTCTGTTAACTGGGTCCAGAACCTCATGGTACGGCTCATTATAGTGTTCTGTTAACTGGGTCCAGAACCTCACGGTACGGCTCATTATAGTGTTCTGTTAACTGAGTCCAGAACCTCACGGTACGGCTCATTATAGTGTTCTGTTAACTGGGTCCAGAACCTCACGGTACGGCTTATTGTAGTGTTCTGTTAACTGAGTCCAGAACCTCACGGTACGGCTCATTATAGTGTTCTGTTAACTGGGTCCAGAATCTCACGGTACGGCTCATTATAGTGTTCTGTTAAAGACCCTGACTGGGTCCAGAACCTCACGGTACGGCTCGTTATAGTGTTCTGTTAAAGACCCTGACTGGGTCCAGAACCTCACGGTACGGCTCATTATAGTGTTCTGTTAAAGACCCTGACTGGGTACAGAACCTCACGGTACGGCTCATTATAGTGTTCTGTTAACTGGGTCCAGAACCTCATGGTACGGCTCATTATAGTGTTCTGTTAAAGACTGGGTCCAGAACCTCACGGTACGGCTCATTATAGTGTTCTGTTAACTGGGTCCAGAACCTCACGGTATGGCTCATTATAGTGTTCTGTTAACTGGGTCCAGAACCTCACGGTACAGCTCATTATAGTGTTCTGTTAAAGACTGGGTCCAGAACCTCACGGTACGGCTCATTATAGTGTTCTGTTAAAGACTGGGTCCAGAACCTCACGGTACGGCTCATTATAGTGTTCTGTTAACTGGGTCCAGAACCTCACGGTACGGCTCATTATAGTGTTCTGTTAACTGGGTCCAGAACCTCACGGTACGGCTCATTATAGTGTTCTGTTAACTGGGTCCAGAACCTCACGGTACAGCTCATTATAGTGTTCTGTTAAAGACTGGGTCCAGAACCTCACGGTACGGCTCATTATAGTGTTCTGTTAAAGACCCTGACTGGGTCCAGAACCTCAAAGCTCATTATACTGCTCATTATAGTGTTCTGTTAACTGGGTCCAGAACCTCCTGGTACGGCTCATTATAGTGTTCTGTTAACTGGGTCCAGAACCTCACGGTACGGCTCATTATAGTGTTCTGTTAACTGGGTCCAGAACCTCACGGTACGGCTCATTATAGTGTTCTGTTAACTGGGTCCAGAACCTCACGGTACGGCTCGTTATAGTGTTCTGTTAACTGGGTCCAGAACCTCACGGTATGGCTCATTATAGTGTTCTGTTAACTGGGTCCAGAACCTCACGGTACGGCTCATTATAGTGTTCTGTTAAAGACCCTGACTGGGTCCAGAACCTCATGGTACGGCTCATTATAGTGTTCTGTTAACTGGGTCCAGAACCTCACGGTACGGCTCGTTATAGTGTTCTGTTAAAGACCCTGACTGGGTCCAGAACCTCACGGTACGGCTCATTATAGTGTTCTGTTAAAGACCTGACTGGGTCCAGAACCTCACGGTACGGCTCATTATAGTGTTCTGTCAAAGACTGGGTCCAGAACCTCATGGTACGGCTCATTATAGTGTTCTGTTAACTGGGTCCAGAACCTCATGGTACGGCTCATTATAGTGTTCTGTTAACTGGGTCCAGAACCTCACGGTACAGCTCATTATAGTGTTCTGTTAAAGACCCTGACTGGGTCCAGAACCTCACGGTACGGCTCATTATAGTGTTCTGTTAAAGACTGGGTCCAGAACCTCACGGTACGGCTCATTATAGTGTTCTGTTAACTGGGTCCAGAACCTCACGGTACGGCTCATTATAGTGTTCTGTTAACTGGGTCCAGAACCTCATGGTACGGCTCATTATACTGTTCTGTTAACTGGGTCCAGAACCTCATGGTACGGCTTATTGTAGTGTTCTGTTAACTGGGTCCAGAACCTCACTGTACGGCTCATTATAGTGTTCTGTTAACTGGGTCCAGAACCTCCTGGTACGGCTCATTATAGTGTTCTGTTAACTGGGTCCAGAACCTCACGGTACTGCTCATTATAGTGTTCTGTTAACTGGGTCCAGAACCTCACGGTACGTCTCGTTATAGTGTTCTGTTAAAGACTGGGTCCAGAACCTCATGGTATAGCTCATTATAGGGTTCTGTTAACTGGGTCCAGAACCTCACGGTACGGCTCATTATAGTGTTCTGTTAACTGGGTCCAGAACCTCACGGTACGGCTCATTATAGTGTTCTGTTAACTGGGTCCAGAACCTCATGGTACGGCTCATTATAGTGTTCTGTTAAAGACTGGGTCCAGAACCTCACGGTACAGCTCATTATAGTGTTCTGTTAAAGACTGGGTCCAGAACCTCACGGTACGGCTCATTATAGTGTTCTGTTAAAGACCCTGACTGGGTCCAGAACCTCACGGTACGGCTCGTTATAGTGTTCTGTTAAAGACCCTGACTGGGTCCAGAACCTCACGGTACGGCTCGTTATAGTGTTCTGTTAAAGACCCTGACTGGGTCCAGAACCTCACGGTACGGCTCGTTATAGTGTATACAGCATATACAGTATAGTGTATACTGCATATACAGTATACAACAACACGAAAATCTAAAACCGACAGTAATGTACATCGTACCAGCTCCTTCCTGGCCTCCAGAGAAAAACAAGCCTTATGCCGGTAATAAAATCCTATTCTCAGCTTGAGCTTCCTTATCAAGTTCTCTACATGCACAGTGAAGCTCAGCTTATCATCAACCCACACACCCAAATATTTGTACACTTTAACTGGCTCTATAGTATGTCCAGCCAATGTAGCAATGACATTTACATTTAAGTCATTTAGCAGACGCTCTTATCCAGAGCGACTTACAAATTGGTGCATTCACCTTATGACATCCAGTGGAACAGTAGTGCATCTAAATCTTTTAAGGGGGAGGGGGGGTGAGAGGGATTACTTTATCCTATCCTAGGTATTCCTTAAAGAGGTGGGGTTTCAGGTGTCTCCGGAAGGTGGTGATTGACTCCGCTGTCCTGGCGTCGTGAGGGAGTTTGTTCCACCATTGGGGGGCCAGAGCAGCGAACAGTTTTGACTGGGCTGAGCGGGAACTGTACTTCCTCAGTGGTAGGGAGGCGAGCAGGCCAGAGGTGGATGAACGCAGTGCCCTTGTTTGGGTGTAGGGCCTGATCAGAGCCTGGAGGTACTGAGGTGCCGTTCCCCTCACAGCTCCGTAGGCAAGCACCATGGTCTTGTAGCGGATGCGAGCTTCAACTGGAAGCCAGTGGAGGGAGCGGAGGAGCGGGGTGACGTGAGAGAACTTGGGAAGGTTGAACACCAGACGGGCTGCGGCGTTCTGGATGAGTTGTAGGGGTTTAATGGCACAGGCAGGGAGCCCAGCCAACAGCGAGTTGCAGTAATCCAGACGGGAGATGACAAGTGCCTGGATTAGGACCTGCGCCGCTTCCTGTGTGAGGCAGGGTCGTACTCTGCGGATGTTGTAGAGCATGAACCTACAGGAACGGGCCACCGCCTTGATGTTAGTTGAGAACGGTGTTGGGTGTTGTCCAGGATCACGCCAAGGTTCTTAGCGCTCTGGGAGGAGGACACAATGGAGTTGTCAACCGTGATGGCGAGATCATGGAACGGGCAGTCCTTCCCCGGGAGGAAGAGCAGCTCCGTCTTGCCGAGGTTCAGCTTGAGGTGGTGATCCGTCATCCACACTGATATGTCTGCCAGACATAACTCCCTGTCTACCTCCCTGTTAACTCCCTGTCTATCTCCCTGTTACCTCCATGTCTACCTCCCTGTCTACCTCCCTGTTACCTCCCTGTCTACCTCCCTGTTACCTCCCTGTTTACCTCCCTGTCTACCTCCCTGTTACCTCCCTGTTTACCTCCCTGTCTACCTCCCTGTTAACTCCCTGTCTATCTCCCTGTTACCTCCATGTTTACCTCCCTGTCTACCTCCCTGTTACCTCCATGTTTACCTCCCTGTCTACCTCCCTGTTACCTCCATGTTTACCTCCATGTCTACCTCCCTGTCTACCTCCCTGTCTACCTCCCTGTTACCTCCATGTTTACCTCCCTGTCCAACTCCCTGTTACCTCCCTGTTACCTCCATGTTTACCTCCATGTCTACCTCCCTGTTACCTCCCTGTCTACCTCCCTGTTACCTCCCTGTTACCTCCCTGTCTACCTCCCTGTCTACCTCCCTGTTACCTCCCTGTTACCTCCATGTCTACCTCCGTCTACCTCCCTGTTACCTACATGTCTACCTCCCTTTACCTCCCTGTTACCTCCCTGTCTACCTCCCTGTCTACCTCCCTGTCTACCTCCCTGTTACTTACATGTCTACCTCCCTTTACCTCCATGTTACCTCCATGTCTACCTCCCTGTCTACCTCCCTGTCTACCCCCCTGTCTACCTCCCTGTTACCTCCCTATCTACCTCCCTGTTACCTCCATGTCTACCTCCCTGTCTACCTCCCTGTCTACCTCCCTGTTAACTCCCTGTCTACCTCCCTGTTACCTCCCTGTCATGGAACGGGCAGAGATCATGGAACGGGCAGTCCTTCCCCGGGAGGAAGAGCAGCTCCGTCTTGCCGAGGTTCAGCTTGAGGTGGTGATCCGTCATCCACACTGATATGTCTGCCAGACATGCAGAGATGCGATTCGCCACCTGGTCATCAGAAGGGGGAAAGGAGAAGATTAATTGTGTGTCGTCTGCATAGCAATGATAGGAGAGACCATGTGAGGTTATGACAGAGCCAAGTGACTTGGTGTATAGCGAGAATAGGAGAGGGCCTAGAACAGAGCCCTGGGGGACACCAGTGGTGAGAGCACGTGGTGTGGAGACGGATTCTCGCCACGCCACCTGGTAGGAGCGACCTGTCAGGTAGGACGCAATCCAAGCGTGGGCCGCGCCGGAGATGCCCAACTCGGAGAGGGTGGAGAGGAGGATCTGATGGTTCACAGTATCGAAGGCAGCCGATAGGTCTAGAAGGATGAGAGCAGAGGAGAGAGAGTTAGCTTTAGCAGTGCGGAGCGCCTCCGTGATACAGAGAAGAGCAGTCTCAGTTGAATGACTAGTCTTGAAACCTGACTGATTTGGATCAAGAAGGTCATTCTGAGAGAGATAGCGGGAGAGCTGGCCAAGGACGGCACGTTCAAGAGTTTTGGAGAGAAAAGAAAGAAGGGATACTGGTCTGTAGTTGTTGACATCGGAGGGATCGAGTGTAGGTTTTTTCAGAAGGGTGCAACTCTCTCGCTCTCTTGAAGACGGAAGGGACGTAGCCAGCGGTCAGGGATGAGTTGATGAGCGAGGTGAGGTAAGGGAGAAGGTCTCCGGAAATGGTCTGGAGAAGAGAGGAGGGGATAGGGTCAAGCGGGCAGGTTGTTGGGCGGCCGGCCGTCACAAGACGCGAGATTTCATCTGGAGAGAGAGGGAGAAAGAGGTCAGAGCACAGGGTAGGGCAGTGTGAGCAGAACCAGCGGTGTCGTTTGACTTAGCAAACGAGGATCGGATGTCGTCGACCTTCTTTTCAAAATGGTTGACGAAGTCATCTGCAGAGAGGGAGGAGGGGGGAGGGGAGGAGGATTCAGGAGGGAGGAGAAGGTTGCAAAGAGCTTCCTAGGGTTAGAGGCAGATGCTTGGAATTTAGAGTGGTAGAAAGTGGCTTTAGCAGCAGAGAGAGAAGAGGAAAATGTAGAGAGGAGGGAGTGAAAGGATGTCAGGTCCGCAGGGAGGCGAGTTTTTCCTCCATTTCCGCTCGGCTGCCCGGAGCCCTGTTCTGTGAGCTCGCAATGAGTCGTCGAGCCACGGAGCGGGAGGGGAGGACCGAGCCGGCCTGGAGGATAGGGGACATAGAGAGTCAAAGGATGCAGAAAGGGAGGAGAGGAGGGTTGAGGAGGCAGATTCAGGAGATAGGTTGGAGAAGGTTTGAGCAGAGGGAAGAGATGATAGGATGGAAGAGGAGAGAGTAGCGGGGGAGAGAGAGCGAAGGTTGGGACGGCGCGATACCATCCGAGTAGGGCCAGTGTGGGAAGTGTTGGATGAGAGCGAGAGGGAAAAGGATACAAGGTAGTGGTCGGAGACTTGGAGGGGAGTTGCAACGAGGTTAGTGGAAGAACAGCATCTAGTAAAGATGAGGTCGAGCGTATTTCCTGCCTTGTGAGTAGGGGGGGAAGGTGAGAGAGTGAGGTCAAAAGAGGAGAGGAGTGGAAAGAAGGAGGCAGAGAGGAATGAGTCAAAGGTAGACGTGGGGAGGTTAAAGTCGCCCAGAACTGTGAGAGGTGAGCCGTCCTCAGGAAAGGAGCTTATCAAGGCATCAAGCTCATTGATGAACTCTCCGAGGGAACCTGGAGGGCGATAAATGATAAGGATGTTAAGCTTGAAAGGGCTGGTAACTGTGACAGCATGGAATTCAAAGGAGGCGATAGACAGATGGGTAAGGGAGAAAGAGAGAATGACCACTTGGGAGAGATGAGGATCCCGGTGCCACCACCCCGCTGACCAGAAGCTCTCGGGGTGTGCGAGAACACGTGGGCAGACGAAGAGAGAGCAGTAGGAGTAGCAGTGTTGTCTGTGGTGATCCATGTTTCCGTCAGTGCCAAGAAGTCGAGGGACTGGAGGGAGGCATAGGCTGAGATGAACTCTGCCTTGTTGGCCGCAGATCGGCAGTTCCAGAGGCTACCGGAGACCTGGAACTCCACGTGGGTCGTGCGCGCTGGGACCACCAGATTAGGGTGGCCGCGGCCACGCGGTGTGGAGCGTTTGTATGGTCTGTGCAGAGAGGAGAGAACAGGGATAGACAGACACATAGTTGACAGGCTACACAAGAGGCTACGCTAATGCAAAGGAGATTGGAATGACAAGTGGACTACACGTCTCGAGTGTTCAGAAAGTTAAGCTTACGTAGCAAGAATCTTATTGACTAAAATGATTAAAATGATACAGTACTGCTGAAGTAGGCTAGCTGGCAGAGGCTGCGTTGTTGACTATGTAGGCTAGCTGGCATTGGCTGCGTTGTTGACACTACACTAATCAAGTCGTTCCGTTCCGTCGTTCCGAGTGTAATAGTTTCTACTGTGCTGCTATTCGGGGCTAGCTGGCTAGCTAGCAGTGTTGATTACGTTACGTTGCGTTAAAAGAACGACAATAGCTGGCTAGCTAACCTAGGAAATCGCTCTAGACTACACAATTATCTTTGATACAAAGACGGCTATGTAGCTAGCTATGTAGCTAGCTACGATCAAACAAATCAAGCTGTTGTACTGTAATGAAATGAAATGAAAAATGTGATACTACCTGTGGAGCGAAGCGAAATGCGACCGGATTGTTGAGTGCAGAAGTTCTGTTCGGTAGACGTTGGCTAGCTGTTGGCTAGCTAGCAGAGTCTCCTACGTTAAGGACGACATAAAACTACACACTCTAAACTACACAATTATCTTGGATACGAAGACAGCAAATACAACTATGTAGCTAGCTAACACTACACTAATCAAGTCGTTCAGTTGAGTGTAATAGTTGTGCTGCTAATCGGTAGACGGTGGACTAGCTAACGGTGGACGTTAGCTAGCTGGCTAGCTGCAGGGCAGTGTAGACTGCGTTAGGACGACGAAATACGATAATTACGCAATTATCTATGATACAAAGACGGCTATGTAGCTAGCTAAGAAGAAATTGCTAAGATTAGACAAATCAAACCGTTGTACCCAGTCCACCTGGCCATGCTGCTGCTCCAGTTTCAACTGGCCTGGGCCCTAGGACCATGTCCCAGGACTACCTGACATGATGACTCCTTGCTGTCCCCAGTCCACCTGGCCATGCTGCTGCTCCAGTTTCAACTGTTCTGCCTTACTATTATTCAACCATGCTGGTCATTTATGAACATTTGAACATCTTGGCCACGTTCTGTTATAATCTCCACCCGGCACAGCCAGAAGAGGACTGGCCACCCCACATATGCTCTCTCTAATTCTCTCTTTCTTTCTCTCTCTCTCGGAGGACCTGAGCCCTAGGACCGTGCCCCAGGACTACCTGACATGATGACTCCTTGCTGTCCCCAGTCCACCTGACTGTGCTGCTGCTCCAGTTTCAACTGTTCTGCCTTATTATTATTCGACCATGCTGGTCATTTATGAACATTTGAACATCTTGGTCATGTTCTGTTATAATCTCTACCCGGCACAGCCAGAAGAGGACTGGCCACCCCACATAGCCTGGTTCCTCTCTAGGTTTCTTCCTAGGTTTTGGCCTTTCTAGGGAGTTTTTCCTAGCCACCGTGCTTTTACACCTGCATTGTTTGCTGTTTGGGGTTTTAGGCTGGGTTTCTGTACAGCACTTTGAGATATCAGCTGATGTACGAAGGGCTATATAAATAAATTTGATTTGATTTGATTTACTATAATGAAATGTAATGAAATGTAATACTACCTGCGGACCGAGTGCAGATGCGACCGCTCGCTCCAACCCTCATTCAATGCCATTTTGACTAATGACTAATGACATGATTAGTAATATGCCTGGCATTTGAAAATACCTTGCATTTTGTTTTACCCAAATTTAGAATCAGCTTTAAATCATACAGATTCTGTTGTATGACGTTAAATGCTCTTTGGGCATTTTCAAAAGCTACTACCACTTGAATACAGAACAGTATCATCTGCATAAAAATGAACACCCGCAGTTTCAATAAGATCCCCAATGTTGTTGATATACAAAATGAACAACAGTGGGCCCAAAGTAGAACCTTGCGGAACACCTGAGCACACCTCTATGGGCTAAGATTTACAACCGTCCACCATTACACATTGTGTACGATTTGATAGGTACTTTATAAACCAATCTAGAGCATGACCAGTAATTCCACAACATTTGAACCTTTGTACTAACACAGCATGGTCTACGGTGTCAAATGTCTTCGACAAATCAATAAAAACAGACACACAATGTAAAAACTTATCAAGAACACAGTGTATGTCATTTAAAACCTTCAATGTTGCTGAAACAACATTGTTGGACAGACCTAAAACCTGACTGCATTCCATTTAAGATGTTGTTTTCTTGGAAGTAAAACCTTTAGCTGCCTACTAACTAAGGACTCCAGTACCTTTGACAGTACAGACAATTTTGAAATGGGTCGATAGTTGTAAAGTAGCGAAGGATCTCTACCTTTCAGGAGAGGCTGTACAAAAGCAGATTTCTATAACTTGGGGATTTCCTTAACATCAAGGGTGAGATTAAAAAAAACATGTTGAGTGGGGAGCAATGATGTCTGCAGCTAGGTGTAGGTGTAGGAGGCGGGGGTATAGATCATCAGGGCCAGGAGATTTCTTTACATCAATTTCTTTCAGGGCTTTACACACTTCTGAAACAGAGAAGGATGAAAAGGAGAACCTGGTGAAGGAGTGCACAGGGGTGTCAGGTAAATTCATAGGGGGCTCAATTATACCTTCAACCTTTTCAAATAAACTGCCTGCATCTAAAAAATGCTGGTTCAAGGTTTTCAGAATGGAGGTTCTCTCAGTTACAATCTGTGTCGACCAACAATTGTTTGGGAAGCTGTGAATCGTTTTTGTTCTGCCCCCAATCTACATAAACACTAACCTTGATGCAAGCCCCCAACCTAAAGAAGAAAGCCCCCAACCAACAGAAACACTAACCTTGATGAAAGCCCCCAACCAACAGAAACACTAACCTTGATGAAAGCCCCCAACCTACAGAAACACTAACCTTGATGAAAGCCCCCAACCTAAAGAAGAAAGCCCCCAACCAACAGAAACACTAACCTTGATGAAAGCCCCCAACCTAAAGAAGAAAGCCCCCAACCTACAGAAATACAAGCCTTGATGAAAGCCCCCAACCTACAGAAACACTAACCTTGATGAAAGCCCCCCAACCTATAGAAACACAAACCTTGATGAAAGCCCCCCAACCTACAGAAACACTAACCTTGATGAAAGCCCCCAACCTACAGAAACACTAACCTTGATGAAAGCCCCCAACCTACAGAAACACTAACCTTGATGAAAGCCCCCAACCTATAGAAACACAAACCTTGATGAAAGCCCCCAACCTACAGACTCACTAACCTTGATGAAAGCCCCCAACATACAGAAACACTAACCTTGATGAAAGCCCCCAACCTACAGAAACACTAACCTTGATGAAAGCCCCCAACCTAAAGAGGAAAGCCCCCAACCTACAGAAACACTAACCTTGATGAAAGCCCCCAACCTACAGAAACACTAACCTTGATGAAAGCCCTCAACCTACAGAAAAACTAACCTTGATGAAAGCCCCCAACCTACCGAAAGACTAACCTTGATGAAAGCCCCCAACCTACAGAAAGACTAACCTTGATGAAAGCCCCCAACCTAAAGAAACACTAACCTTGATGAAAGCCCCCAACCTACAGAAACACTAACCTTGATGAAAGCCCCCCAACATACAGAATCACTAACCTTGATGAAAGCCCTCAACCTACAGAAACACTAACCTTGATGAAAGCCCCCCAACATACAGAAACACTAACTTTGATGAAAGCCCCCAACCTACAGAAACACTAACCTTGATGAAAGCCCCCAACCTACAGAAACACTAACCTTGATGAAAGCCCCCAACATACAGAAACACTAACCTTGATGAAAGCCCCCAACCTAAATAAACACTAACCTTGATGAAAGCCCCCAACCTACAGAAACACTAACCTTGATGAAAGCCCCCAACCTACACTAACTAACTAAAACGACCCATCGCTTCACAAAAGCCTTGCAGAACAAGGGAAACAACTACTTCAAGGTCTCAGAGCGAGGGACGTCACCGATTGAAATGCTATTAGCGCGCACCACGCTAACTAGCTAGCCATTTCACACCGGTTGCAAAGGCTTTATGAAGGCTTTATGAAGTCTTTATGAGCAGAATATCAATTAAAGCAGGATCAATATGGGTTTACTGCGTACACTATAGGCTTATTTTGGTGCTAGGCATTAACTCTTTATGACATCACTCTGATTAACTCTATATAACATCACACTCTGATTAACTCTGACATCATACTGATTAACTCTATATAACATCACACTCTGATTAACTCTGACATCATACTGATTAACTCTATATAACATCACACTCTGATTAACTCTGACATCATACTGATTAACTCTATATAACATCACACTCTAACTCTATATGACATCACACTCTGATTAACTCTATATGATATCACGCTCTGATTAACTCTATGACATCACACTCTGATTGACTCTATGACATCACACTCTGATTGACTCTATGACATCACTCTGATTGACTCTATGACATCACACTCTGATTGACTCTATGACATCACACTCTGACTCTGACATCACACTCTGATTGACTCTGACATCACACTCTGATTGACTCTATGACATCACTCTGATTGACTCTATGACATCACACTCTGATTGACTCTGACATCACACTCTGATTGACTATGACATTACTCTGATTGACTCTATGACATCACACTCTGATTGACTCTGACATCACACTCTGATTGACTCTATGACATCACTCTGATTGACTCTATGACATCACACTCTGATTGACTCTGACATCACACTCTGATTGACTCTGACATCACACTCTGATTGACTCTATGACAACACTCTGATTGACTCTATGACATCACACTCTGATTGACTCTATGACATCACACTCTGACTCTGACATCACACTCTGATTGACTCTGACATCACACTCTGATTGACTCTATGACATCACTCTGATTGACTCTATGACATCACACTCTGATTGACTCTGACATCACACTCTGATTGACTCTGACATCACACTCTGATTGACTCTATGACATCACTCTGATTGACTCTGACATCAGTTAAATTTAATTCAAGGTCTTTATTGCCATGATAATCATATGTTTATCTTGCCAAAACAAGTAGATAATTAACAAAAGTGAAATAAACAATAAAAATGTTCAGTAAACATTACACATCCAAAAGTTCCAAAAGAATAAAGACATTTCAAGTGTCATATTATGTGCAAATAGTTAAAGTACAAAAGGGAAAATAAATAGACATAAATATGGGTTGTATTTACAATGG
>NW_027040141.1:87500-135151 GCF_034236695.1 Oncorhynchus nerka
TGTACTCTGGAAGGAATAGGGTGCCATTTGGGATGCATTAATAGCTTTGTGAAGTGTTGTAGAATGAAGTGTTGTAGAGTGAAGTGTTGTAGAGTGAAGTGTTGGAGAATTAAGTGTTGTAGAGTGATGTGTTGTAGAGTGAAGTGTTGTAGAGTGAAGTGTTGGAGAATTAAGTGTTGTAGAGTGAAGTGTTGTAGAGTGAAGTGTTGTAGAGTGAAGTGTTGTAGAGTGAAGTGTTGGAGAATTAAGTGTTGTAGAGTGAAGTGTTGTAGAGTGAAGTGTTGTAGAGAGAAGTGTTGGATAGTGAAGTGTTGTAGAGTAAAGTGTTGTAGAGTGAAGTGTTGTAGAGTGAAGTGTTGGAGAATGAAGTGTTGTAGAGTGAAGTGTTGCAGAGTGAAGTGTTGCAGAGTGAAGTGTTGTAGATGTGAAGTGTTGTAGAGTGAAGTGAAATGTTGTAAAGTGAAGTGTTGTATAGTGAAGTGAAGTGTTGTAGAGCGAAGTGTTGTATAGTGAAGTGAAGTGTTGTAAAGTGAAGTGTTGTAGAGTGAAGTGAAGTGTTGTAGAGTGAAGTGTTGTGAAGGGTTGTAGAGTCAAGTGTTGTGGACTGTTGTAGAGAGAAGTGTTGTAAAGTGAAGTGTTGTAGAGTGAAATGTTGTAGAGTGATGTGTTGTAAAGTGAAGTGAAGTGTTGTATAGTGAAGTGTTGTATAGTGAAATGTTGTGAAGTGTTGTAGAGTGAAATGTTGTAGAGTGAAGTGTTGTGAAGGGTTGTAGAGTCAAGTGTTGTGGACTGTTGTAGAGTGAAGTGTTGTAGAGTGAAATGTTGTAGAGTGATGTGTTGTAAAGTGAAGTGAAGTGTTGTAGAGTAAAATGTTGTAGAGTGAAGTGTTGTAGAGTGAAGTGTTGTAGAGTGAAGTGTTGTAGAGTGAAGTGTTGTAGAGGGAAGTGTTGTAGAGTGATGTGTTGTGAAGTGTTGTAGAGTAAAATGTTGTAGAGTGAAGTGTTGTAGAGTGATATGTTGTAGAGTGAAGTGTTGTAGAGTGATGTGTTGTGAAGTGTTGTAGAGTGAAGTGTTGTATAGTGAAGTGTTGTAAAGTGAAATGTTGTAGAGTGAAGTGTTGTAGAGTGAAATGTTGTGAAGTGTTGTAGAGTGAAGTGTTGTAATAGTGAAGTGTTGTAGAGTGAAGTGTTGTAGAGTGAAGTGTTGTAGAGTGAAGTGTTGTAGAGTGAAATGTTGTAGAGTGAAATGTTGTGAAGTGTTGTAGAGTGAAGTGTTGTGGACTGTTGTAGAGTGAAATGTTGTAGAGTGATGTGTTGTGAAGTGTTGTAGAGTAAAATGTTGTAGAGTGAAGTGTTGTAGAGTGATATGTTGTAGAGTGAAGTGTTGTAGAGTGAAGTGTTGTAGAGTGATGTGTTGTGAAGTGTTGTAGAGTGAAGTGTTGTATAGTGAAGTGTTGTATAGTGAAGTGTTGTAGAGTGAAGTGTTGTAGAGTGATGTGTTGTGAAGTGTTGTAGAGTAAAATGTTGTAGAGTGAAGTGTTGTAGAGTGATATGTTGTAGAGTGAAGTGTTGTAGAGTGTTGTGAAGTGTTGTAGAGTGAAGTGTTGTAGTGAAGTGTTGTAGAGTGATGTGTTGTGAAGTGTTGTAGAGTGAAGTGTTGTATAGTGAAGTGTTGTAGAGTGAAATGTTGTAGAGTGAAGTGTTGTAGAGTGATGTGTTGTAAAATGTTGTAGAGTGATATGTTGTAGAGTGAAGTGTTGTAGAGTGTTGTGAAGTGTTGTAGAGTGAAGTGTTGTAGAGTGAAGTGTTGTAGAGTGAAGTGTTGTAGAGTGATGTGTTGTGAAGTGTTGTAGAGTGAAGTGTTGTAGAGTGAAGTGTTGTAGAGTGAAATGTTGTGAAGTGTTGTAGAGTGAAGTGTTGTAGAGTGAAGTGTTGTAGAGTGAAGTGTTGTAGAGTGAAATGTTGTAGCGTGAAATGTTGTAGCGTGAAGTGTTGTAGAGTGAAGTGTTGTGAAGGGTTGTAGAGTCAAGTGTTGTGGACTGTTGTAGAGTGAAGTGTTGTAGAGTGAAATGTTGTAGAGTGATGTGTTGTGAAGTGTTGTAGAGTAAAATGTTGTAGAGTGAAGTGTTGTAGAGTGATATGTTGTAGAGTGAAGTGTTGTAGAGTGATGTGTTGTGAAGTGTTGTAGAGTGAAGTGTTGTAGAGTGAAATGTTGTGAAGTGTTGTAGAGTGAAGTGTTGTAATAGTGAAGTGAAGTGTTGTAGAGTGAGGTGTTGCAGAGTGAAGTGTTGCAGAGTGAAGTGTTGTAGAGTGAAGTGTTGTGAAGGGTTGTAGAGTCAAGTGTTGTGGACTGTTGTAGAGTGAAGTGTTGTAGAGTGAAGTGTTGTAGAGTGAAATGTTGTAGAGTGATGTCTTGTGAAGTGTTGTAGAGTAAAATGTTGTAGAGTGAAGTGTTGTAGAGTGATATGTTGTAGAGTGAAGTGTTGTAGAGTGAAGTGTTGTAGAGTGAAGTGTTGTAGAGTGAAGTGTTGTAGAGTGAAGTGTTGTAGAGTGATGTGTTGTGAAGTGTTGTAGAGTAAAATGTTGTAGAGTGAAGTGTTGTAGAGTGATATGTTGTAGAGTGAAGTGTTGTATAGTGAAGTGTTGTAGAGTGAAATGTTGTAGAGTGAAGTGTTGTAGAGTGATGTGTTGTGAAGTGTTGTAGAGTAAAATGTTGTAGAGTGAAGTGTTGTAGAGTGATATGTTGTAGAGTGAAGTGTTGTAGAGTGTTGTGAAGTGTTGTAGAGTGATGTGAAGTGTTGTAGAGTAAAATGTTGTAGAGTGATATGTTGTAGAGTGAAGTGTTGTAGAGTGTTGTGAAGTGTTGTAGAGTGAAGTGTTGTAGTGAAGTGTTGTAGAGTGATATGTTGTAGAGTGAAGTGTTGTAGAGTGATGTGTTGTGAAGTGTTGTAGAGTGAAGTGTTGTATAGTGAAGTGTTGTAAAGTGAAATGTTGTAGAGTGAAGTGTTGTAGAGTGAAATGTTGTGAAGTGTTGTAGAGTGAAGTGTTGGATAGTGAAGTGTTGTAGAGTGAAGTGTTGTAGAGTGAAGTGTTGTAGAGTGAAGTGTTGTAGAGTGAAATGTTGTAGAGTGAAATGTTGTGAAGTGTTGTAGAGTGAAGTGTTGTGGACTGTTGTAGAGTGAAATGTTGTAGAGTGATGTGTTGTGAAGTGTTGTAGAGTAAAATGTTGTAGAGTGAAGTGTTGTAGAGTGATATGTTGTAGAGTGAAGTGTTGTAGAGTGAAGTGTTGTAGAGTGATGTGTTGTGAAGTGTTGTAGAGTGAAGTGTTGTATAGTGAAGTGTTGTATAGTGAAGTGTTGTATAGTGAAGTGTTGTAGAGTGAAGTGTTGTAGAGTGATGTGTTGTGAAGTGTTGTAGAGTAAAATGTTGTAGAGTGAAGTGTTGTAGAGTGATATGTTGTAGAGTGAAGTGTTGTAGAGTGTTGTGAAGTGTTGTAGAGTGAAGTGTTGTAGTGAAGTGTTGTAGAGTGATGTGTTGTGAAGTGTTGTAGAGTGAAGTGTTGTATAGTGAAGTGTTGTAGAGTGAAATGTTGTAGAGTGAAGTGTTGTAGAGTGATGTGTTGTAAAATGTTGTAGAGTGATATGTTGTAGAGTGAAGTGTTGTAGAGTGTTGTGAAGTGTTGTAGAGTGAAGTGTTGTAGAGTGAAGTGTTGTAGAGTGAAGTGTTGTAGAGTGAAGTGTTGTAGAGTGATGTGTTGTAGAGTGAAGTGTTGTAGAGTGAAGTGTTGTAGAGTGAAGTGTTGTAGAGTGAAATGTTGTGAAGTGTTGTAGAGTGAAGTGTTGTAGAGTGAAGTGTTGTAGAGTGAAGTGTTGTAGAGTGAAATGTTGTAGCGTGAAATGTTGTAGCGTGAAGTGTTGTAGAGTGAAGTGTTGTGAAGGGTTGTAGAGTCAAGTGTTGTGGACTGTTGTAGAGTGAAGTGTTGTAGAGTGAAATGTTGTAGAGTGATGTGTTGTGAAGTGTTGTAGAGTAAAATGTTGTAGAGTGAAGTGTTGTAGAGTGATATGTTGTAGAGTGAAGTGTTGTAGAGTGATGTGTTGTGAAGTGTTGTAGAGTGAAGTGTTGTAGAGTGAAGTGTTGTAGAGTGAAATGTTGTGAAGTGTTGTAGAGTGAAGTGTTGTAATAGTGAAGTGAAGTGTTGTAGAGTGAGGTGTTGCAGAGTGAAGTGTTGCAGAGTGAAGTGTTGTAGAGTGAAGTGTTGTATAGTGAAGTGTTGTATAGTGAAGTGTTGTAGAGTGAAATGTTGTAGCGTGAAGTGTTGTAGAGTGAAGTGTTGTGAAGGGTTGTAGAGTCAAGTGTTGTGGACTGTTGTAGAGTGAAGTGTTGTAGAGTGAAGTGTTGTAGAGTGAAATGTTGTAGAGTGATGTCTTGTGAAGTGTTGTAGAGTAAAATGTTGTAGAGTGAAGTGTTGTAGAGTGATATGTTGTAGAGTGAAGTGTTGTAGAGTGAAGTGTTGTAGAGTGAAGTGTTGTAGAGTGAAGTGTTGTAGAGTGAAGTGTTGTAGAGTGAAGTGTTGTAGAGTGATGTGTTGTGAAGTGTTGTAGAGTAAAATGTTGTAGAGTGAAGTGTTGTAGAGTGATATGTTGTAGAGTGAAGTGTTGTATAGTGAAGTGTTGTAGAGTGAAATGTTGTAGAGTGAAGTGTTGTAGAGTGATGTGTTGTGAAGTGTTGTAGAGTAAAATGTTGTAGAGTGAAGTGTTGTAGAGTGATATGTTGTAGAGTGAAGTGTTGTAGAGTGTTGTGAAGTGTTGTAGAGTGATGTGAAGTGTTGTAGAGTAAAATGTTGTAGAGTGATATGTTGTAGAGTGAAGTGTTGTAGAGTGTTGTGAAGTGTTGTAGAGTGAAGTGTTGTAGTGAAGTGTTGTAGAGTGAAGTGTTGTAGAGTGAAGTGTTGTAGAGTGAAGTGTTGTAGAGTGAAGTGTTGTAGAGTGATGTGTTGTGAAGTGTTGTAGAGTAAAATGTTGTAGAGTGAAGTGTTGTAGAGTGATATGTTGTGAAGTGTTGTAGAGTAAAATGTTGTAGAGTGATATGTTGTAGAGTGAAGTGTTGTAGAGTGTTGTGAAGTGTTGTAGAGTGAAGTGTTGTAGTGAAATGTTGTAGAGTGAAGTGTTGTAGAGTGAAGTGTTGTAGAGTGAAGTGTTGTAGAGTGAAGTGTTGTAGAGTGAAGTGTTGTAGAGTGAAGTGTTGTAGAGTGAAGTGTTGTAGAGTGAAGTGTTGTGAAGTGTTGTAGAGTGAAGTGTTGTATAGTGAAGTGTTGTAAAGTGAAATGTTGTAGAGTGAAGTGTTGTAGAGTGAAATGTTGTGAAGTGTTGTAGAGTGAAGTGTTGTAATAGTGAAGTGAAGTGTTGTATAGTGAAGTGTTGTAGAGTGAAGTGTTGTATAGTGAAGTGTTGTAGAGTGAAATGTTGTAGCGTGAAGTGTTGTAGAGTGAAATGTTGTGAAGTGTTGTAGAGTGAAGTGTTGTGAAGGGTTGTAGAGTGAAGTGTTGTAGAGTGAAATGTTGTAGCGTGAAGTGTTGTAGAGTGAAATGTTGTGAAGTGTTGTAGAGTGAAGTGTTGTGGACTGTTGTAGAGTGAAGTGTTGTAGAGTGAAGTGTTGTAGAGTGAAATGTTGTAGAGTGATGTGTTGTGAAGTGTTGTAGAGTAAAATGTTGTAGAGTGAAGTGTTGTAGAGTGATATGTTGTAGAGTGAAGTGTTGTAGAGTGAAGTGTTGTAGAGTGAAGTGTTGTAGAGTGAAGTGTTGTAGAGTGAAATGTTGTAGAGTGAAGTGTTGTAGATTGATGTGTTGTGAAGTGTTGTAGAGTAAAATGTTGTAGAGTGAAGTGTTGTAGAGTGATATGTTGTAGAGTGAAGTGTTGTAGAGTGTTGTGAAGTGTTGTAGAGTGAAGTGTTGTAGAGTGAAGTGTTGTAGAGTGAAGTGTTGTAGAGTGAAGTGTTGTAAAGTGAAATGTTGTAGAGTGAAGTGTTGTAGAGTGAAATGTTGTGAAGTGAAGTGTTGTAATAGTGAAGTGAAGTGTTGTAGAGTGAAGTGTTGTAGAGTGATGTGTTGTGAAGTGTTGTATATTGAAGTGTTGTAAAGTGAAATGTTGTAGAGTGAAGTGTTGTGAAGTGAAGTGTTGTAATAGTGAAGTGAAGTGTTGTAGAGTGAAGTGTTGTAGAGTGAAGTGTTGTATAGTGAAGTGTTGGAGAGTGAAGTGTTGTGAAGTGTTGTAATAGTGAAGTGAAGTGTTGTAGAGTGAAGTGTTGTATAGTGAAGTGTTGGAGAGTGAAATGTTGTAGCGTGAAGTGTTGTAGAGTGAAATGTTGTGAAGTGTTGTAGAGTGAAGTGTTGTGGACTGTTGTAGAGTGAAGTGTTGTAGAGTGAAGTGTTGTAGAGTGAAATGTTGTAGAGTGTTGTAGAGTGAAGTGTTGTAGAGTGAAGTGTTGTAGAGTGAAGTGTTGTAGAGTGATGTGTTGTGAAGTGTTGTAGAGTGAAGTGTTGTATAGTGAAGTGTTGTAAAGTGAAATGTTGTAGAGTGAAGTGTTGTAGAGTGAAATGTTGTGAAGTGTTGTAGAGTAAAGTGTTGTAGAGTGAAGTTTTGTATAGTGAAGTGAAGTGTTGTGAAGTGTTGTAGAGTGAAGTGTTGTAAAGTGAAATGTTGTAGAGTGAAGTATTGTAGAGTGAAATGTTGTGAAGTGTTGTAGAGTGAAGTTTTGTATAGTGAAGTGAAGTGTTGTAGAGTGAAGTGTTGTAGAGTGAAGTGTTGTAGAGTGAAATGTTGTGAAGTGTTGTAGATTGAAGTGTTGTGAAGGGTTGTAGAGTCAAGTGTTGTGGACTGTTGTAGAGTGAAGTGTTGTAGAGTGAATTGTTGTAGAGTGAAGTGTTGTAGAGTGAAGTGTTGTAGAGTAAAGTGTTGTATAGTGAAGTGAGGTGCTGTAGAGTGAAGTGTTGTAGAGTGAAGTGTTGTAGAGTGAAGTGAAGTGTTGTAGAGTGAAGAAATGTTGTGAAGGGTTGTATAGTCAAGTGTTGTGGACTGTTGTAGAGTGAAGTGTTGTAAAGTGAAGTGTTGTAGTGAGTGAAATGTTGTAGAGTGAAGTGTTGTAAAGTGAAGTGAAGTGTTGTGAGTGAAGTGTTGTATAGTGAAATGTTGTGAAGTGTTGTAGAGTGAAATGTTGTAGAAAGTGAAGTGTTGTGAAGGGTTGTAGAGTCAAGTGTTGTGGACTGTTGTAGAGTGAAGTGTTGTAGAGTGAAATGTTGTAGAGTGATGTGTTGTAAAGTGAAGTGAAGTGTTGTAGAAGTAAAATGTTGTAGAGTGAAGTGTTGTAGAGTGAAGTGTTGTAGAGTGAAGTGTTGTAGAGTGAAGTGTTGTAGAGGGAAGTGTTGTAGAGTGATGTGTTGTGAAGTGTTGTAAGTAAAATGTTGTAGAGTGAAGTGTTGTGAAGTGATATGTTGTAGAGTGAAGTGTTGTAGAGTGTTGTAGAGTGAAGTGTTGTAGAGTGAAGTGTTGTATAGTGAAGTGTTGTAAAGTGAAATGTTGTAGAGTGAAGTGTTGTAGAGTGAAATGTTGTGAAGTGTTGTAGAGTAAAGTGTTGGATAGTGAAGTGTTGTAGAGTGAAATGTTGTAGAGTGAAGTGTTGTAGAGTGAAGTGTTGTAGAGTGAAATGTTGTTAGTGAAATGTTGTGAAGTGTTGTAGAAGTGAAGTGTTGTGTGAACTGTTGTAGAGTGAAATGTTGTAAGTGATGTGTTGTGAAGTGTTGTAAGTAAAATGTTGAGAGTGAAGTGTTGTAGAGTGATATGTTGTAGAGTGAAGTGTTGTAGAGTGAAGTGTTTAGAGTGAGAGTGAAGTGTTTAGAGTGAAGTGTTGTATAGAAGTGTTGTATAGTGAAGTGTTGTATAGTGAAGTGTTGTAGAGTGATGTGTTGTGAAGTGTTGTAGAAGTAAAATGTTGTAGAGTGAAGTGTTGTAGAGTGATATGTTGTAAGTGAAGTGTTGTAGAGAGTGTTGTGAAGTGTTGTATAGTGAAGTGTTTAGTGAAGTGTTGTAGAGTGATGTGTTGTGAAGTGTTGTAAGTGAAGTGTTGTATAGTGAAGTGTTGTAGAGTGAAATGTTGTAGAGTGAAGTGTTGTAGAGTGATGTGTTGTAAAATGTTGTAGAGTGAATATGTTGTAAGTGAAGTGTTGTAGTCAAGTGTTGTGAAGTGTTGTATAGTGAAGTGTTGTAGAGTGAAGTGTTGTAGAGTGAAGTGTTGTAGAAGTGATGTGTTGTGAAGTGTTGTAGAGTGAAGTGTTGTAGAGTGAAGTGTTGTAGAGTGAAATGTTTGAAGTATTGTAAGTGAAATGTTGTAGAGTGAAGTGTTGTAGAGTGAAGTGTTGTAGAGTGAAATGTTGTAGCGTGAAATGTTGTAGCGTGAAGTGTTGTAAGTGAAGTGTTGTGAAGGTTGTAGAGTCAAGTGTTGTGGACTGTTGTAGAGTGAAGTGTTGTAGAGTGAAATGTTGTAGAGTGATGTGTTGTGAAGTGTTGTAGAGTAAAAATGTTGTAAGTGAAGTGTTGTAAGTGATATGTTGTAGAGTGAAGTGTTGTAGAGTGATGTGTTGTGAAGTGTTGTAGAGTGAAGTGTTGTAGAGTGAAATGTTGTGAAGTGTTGTAGAGTGAAGTGTTGTAATAGTGAAGTGAAGTGTTGTAGAGTGAAGTGTTGCAGAGTGAAGTGTTGTAGAGTGAAGTGTTGTAAGTGAAGTGTTGTGAGTGAAGGTTGTAGAGTCAAGTGTTGTGGACTGTTGTAGAAGAAGTGTTGTAGAGTGAAGTGTTGTAAGTGAAATGTTGTAAGTGATGTCTTGTAGTGTTGTAGAAGTAAAATGTTGTAGAGTGAAGTGTTGTAGAGTGATATGTTAGAGTGAAGTGTTGTAGAAGTGAAGTGTTGTAGAGTGAAGTGTTGTAGAGTGAAGTGTTGTAGAGTGAAGTGTTGTAGAGTGATGTGTTGTGAAGTGTTGTAGAGTAAAATGTTGTAGAGTGAAGTGTTGTAGAGTGATATGTTGTAGAGTGAAGTGTTGTAGAGTGAAGTGTTGTAGAGTGAAATGTTGTAGAGTGAAGTGTTGTAGAGTGATGTGTTGTGAAGTGTTGTAGAGTAAAATGTTGTAGAGTGAAGTGTTGTAGAGTGATATGTTGTAGAGTGAAGTGTTGTAGAGTGTTGTTGAAGTGTTGTAGAGTGATGTGAAGTGTTGTAGAAGTAAAATGTTGTAGAGTGATATGTTGTAGAGTGAAGTGTTGTAGAGTGTTGTGAAGTGTTGTAGAAGTGAAGTGTTGTAAGTGAAGTGTTGTAGAGTGAATATGTTGTAGAGTGAAGTGTTGTAGAGTGATGTGTTGTGAAGTGTTGTAGAGTGAAGTGTTGTATAGTGAAGTGTTGTAAAGTGAAATGTTGTAGAGTGAAGTGTTGTAGAGTGAAATGTTTGTGAAGTGTTGTAGAGTGAAGTGTTGGATAGTGAAGTGTTGTAGAGTGAAGTGTTGTAGAGTGAAGTGTTGTAGAGTGAAGTGTTGTAGAGTGAAAATGTTGTAGAGTGAAATGTTGTGAAGTGTTGTAGAGTGAAGTGTTGTGGACTGTTGTAGAGTGAAATGTTGTAGAAGTGATGTGTTGTGAAGTGTTGTAGAGTAAAATGTTGTAGAGTGAAGTGTTGTAGAGTGATATGTTGTAGAGTGAAGTGTTGTAGAGTGAAGTGTTGTAGAGTGATGTGTTGTGAAGTGTTGTAGAGTGAAGTGTTGTATAGTGAAGTGTTGTATAGTGAAGTGTTGTATAGTGAAGTGTTGTAGAGTGAAGTGTTGTAGAAGTGATGTGTTGTGAAGTGTTGTAGAGTAAAATGTTGTAGAGTGAAGTGTTGTAGAGTGATATGTTGTAGAGTGAAGTGTTGTAGAGTGTTGTGAAGTGTTGTAGAGTGAAGTGTTGTAGTGAAGTGTTGTAGAGTGATGTGTTGTGAAGTGTTGTAGAGTGAAGTGTTGTATAGTGAAGTGTTGTAGAGTGAAATGTTGTAGAGAAGTGTTGTGAAGTGATTGTTGTAAAATGTTGTAGAAGTGATATGTTGTAGAGTGAAGTGTTGTAGAGTGTTGTGAAGTGTTGTAGAGTGAAGTGTTGTAGAGTGAAGTGTTGTAGAGTGAAGTGTTGTAGAGTGAAGTGTTGTAGAGTGAAGTGTTGTAGAGTGAAGTGTTGTAGAGTGAAGTGTTGTAGAGTGAAGTGTTGTAGAGTGAAATGTTGTGAAGTGTTGTAGAGTGAAGTGTTGTAGAGTGAAGTGTTGTAGAGTGAAGTGTTGTAGAGTGAAATGTTGTAGCGTGAAATGTTGTAGCGTGAAGTGTTGTAAGTGAAGTGTTTGTGAAGGGTTGTAGAGTCAAGTGTTGTGGACTGTTGTAGAGTGAAGTGTTGTAAGTGAAATGTTGTAGAAGTGATGTGTTGTGAAGTGTTGTAGAGTAAAATGTTGTAGAGTGAAGTGTTGTAGAGTGATATGTTGTAGAGTGAAGTGTTGTAGAGTGATGTGTTGTGAAGTGTTGTAGAGTGAAGTGTTGTATAGTGAAGTGTTGTAAGTGAAATGTTGTGAAGTGTTGTAGAGTGAAGTGTTGTAATAGTGAAGTGAAGTGTTGTAGAGTGAGGTGTTGCAGAGTGAAGTGTTGCAAGTGAAGTGTTGTAGAGTGAAGTGTTGTATAGTGAAGTGTTGTATAGTGAAGTGTTGTAAGTGAAATGTTGTAGCGTGAAGTGTTGTAGAGTGAAGTGTTGTGAAGTGTTGTAGAGTCAAGTGTTTGGACTGTTGTAGAAGTGAAGTGTTGTAGAAGTGAAGTGTTGTAGAAGTGAAATGTTGTAAGTGATGTCTTGTGAAGTGTTGTAGAGTAAAATGTTGTAGAGTGAAGTGTTGTAGAAGTGATATGTTGTAAAGTGAAGTGTTGTAGAGTGAAGTGTTGTAGAGTGAAGTGTTGTAGAGTGAAGTGTTGTAGAGTGAAGTGTTGTAGAGTGAAGTGTTGTAGAAGTGATGTGTTGTGAAGTGTTGTAGAAGTAAAATGTTGTAGAAGTGAAGTGTTGTAGTGAAGTGTTGTAGAAAGTGAAGTGTTGTATAGTGAAGTGTTGTAGAGTGAAATGTTGTAGAGTGAAGTGTTGTAGAGTGATGTGTTGTGAAGTGTTGTAGAGTAAAATGTTGTAAGTGAAGTGTTGTAGAGTGAAATGTTGTAGAGTGAAGTGTTGTAGAGTGTTGTGAAGTGTTGTAAGTGATGTGAAGTGTTGTAGAGTGAAATGTTGTAGAAGTGAAGTGTTGTAGAGTGAAGTGTTGTAGAGTGTTGTGAAGTGTTGTAGAGTGAAGTGTTGTAGTGAAGTGTTGTAGAGTGAAGTGTTGTAAGTGAAGTGTTGTAGAGTGAAGTGTTGTAGAGTGAAGTGTTGTAGAGTGATGTGTTGTGAAGTGTTGTAGAGTGAAATGTTGTAGAGTGAAGTGTTGTAGAGTAATATGTGAGTGAAGTGTTGTAGTAAGTGTTGTATAGTGAAGTGTTGTAGAAGTGAAGTGTTGTAGAAGTGAAGTGTTGTAGAAGTGAAGTGTTGTAAGTGAAGTGTTGTATAGTGAAGTGTTGTAGAGTGAAATGTTGTAGAGTGAAGTGTTGTAGAGTGAAGTGTTGTAGAAGTGAAGTGTTGTAGAGTGAAGTGTTTGTAAGTGTTGTAGAGTGAAGTGTTGTAAAGTGTTGTAGAGTGAAGTGTTGTATAGTGAAAGTGTTGTGAAGTAAATGTTGTAGAGTGAAGTGTTGTAGAGTGAAATGTTGTAAGTGTTGTAGAGTGAAGTGTTGTGGAAGTGTTGTAGAAGTGAAGTGTTGTAGAGTGAAGTGTTGTAGAAGTGAAGTGTTGTATAGTGAAGTGTTGTAGAAGTGAAATGTTGTAGAGTGAAGTGTTGTAGAGTAAAAATATTGTAAAAGTGTTGTAAGTGAAGTGTTGTGAAGTGTTGTAGAGTGAAGTGTTGTATAGTGAAATGTTGTAGTGAAGTGTTGTAGAGTGAAATGTTGTAAGTGATAGAGTGTTGTGAAGTGTTGTAGAGTGAAGTGTTGTAGAGTGAAGTGTTTGAAATGTTGTAGAGTGAGTGTTGTGAAGTGTTGTAAGTAAAATGTTGTAACTGTTGAGAGTGAAGTGTTGTAGAGTGATATGTTGTAAGTGAAGTGTTGTAGAGTGAAGTGTTGTAGAGTGAAGTGTTGTAGAGTGAAGTGTTGTAGAGTGAAGTGTTGTAGAGTGAAGTGTTGCAGAGTGATGTGTTGTGAAGTGTTGTAGAGTAAAATGTTGTAGAGTGAAGTGTTGTAGAGTGATATGTTTAGTGAGTGAAGTGTTGTAGAGAAGTGTTGTGAAGTGTTGTAGAGTGAAGTGTTGTAGAGTGAAGTGTTGTAGAGTGAAGTGTTGTAGAGTGAAGTGTTGGAAAGTGAAATGTTGTAGAGTGAAGTGTTGTAGAGTGAAATGTTGTAAGTGAAGTGTTTAATAGTGAAGTGAAGTGTTGTAGAGTGAAGTGTTGTAGAAGTGATTGTTGTGAAGTGTTGTGTTGAAGTGTTGTAAAGTGAAGTGTTGTAGAGTGAAGTGTTGTGAAGTGAAGTGTTGTGAAGTGATGTTGTAGAGTGAAGTGTTGTAGAAGTAAGTGTTGTATAGAAATGTTGTAGAGTGAAGTGTTGTAGAGTGTTTAATGTTGTGAAGTGTTGTAGTGAAGTGTTGTATAGTGAAGTGTTGTAGAGTGAAATGTTGTAGAGTGAAGTGTTTAGTGAAATGTTGTGAAGTGTTGTAGAAGTGAAGTGTTGTAAGTGTTGTAGTAAGTGAAAGTGTTGTAGAGTGAAGTGTTGTAGAGTGAAATGTTGTAGAGTGAAGTGTTGTAGAGTGAAGTGTGTTGTGAGAAGTGAAGTGTTGTAAGTGAAAAAAAAGTGTTGTAGAGTGATGTGTTGTGAAGTGTTGTAGAGTGAAGTGTTGTTAGTGAAGTGTTGTAAAGTGTTGTAGAAAGTGAAATGTTGTAAGAAGTGTTTGAAGTGTTGTAGAGTGAAATGTTGTAGAGTGAAGTGTTGTAGAGTGAAGTGTTGTGAAGTGTTGTAAAGTGAAATGTTGTAGAGTGAAGTGTTGTAGAGTGAAGTGTTGTAGAGTGAAATGTTGTGAAGTGTTGTAAGTGAAGTTTTGTATAGTGAAGTGAAGTGTTGTAGAGTGAAGTGTTGTAGAGTGAAGTGTTGTAGAGTGAAATGTTGTGAAGTGTTGTAGAGTGAAGTGTTGTGAAGTGAAGTGTTGTAAGTCAAGTGAAGACTGTTGTAGAGTGAAGTGTTGTAGAGTGAATTGTTGTAGAGTGAAGTGTTGTAGAGTGAAGTGTTGTGAGTGAAGTGTTGTATAGTGAGAGTGAAGTGTTGTAGAGTGAAGTGTTGTAGAGTGAAGTGTTGTAAAGTGAAGTGTTTAGAGTGAAGTGAAATGTTGTAAAGTGAAGTGTTGTATAGTGAAGTGAAGTGTTGTAAGTGAAGTGTTGTAGAGTGAAGTGTTGTTAGTGAAGTGAAATGTTGTGAAGTGTTGTAGAGTGAAGTGTTGTGAAGTGAAGTGTTGTAGAGTCAAGTGATGTGGAGTGTTGTAGAGTGAAGTGTTGTAAAGTGTTGTAGAGTGAAATGTTGTAGAGTGATGTGTTGTGTGAAGTGTTGTATAGTGAAGTGTTGTATAGTGAAATGTTGTAGAGTGAAGTGTTTGAAGTGAAGTGTTGTAGAGTCAAGTGTTGTGGACTGTTGTAAGTGAAGTGTTGTAGAGTGAAGTGTTGTAGAGTGAAATGTTGTAGAGTGATGTGTTGTGAAGTGTTGTAGAGTAAAATGTTGTAGAGTGAAGTGTTAGAGTGAAATGTTGTAGAGTGAAGTGTTGTAGAGTGAAGTGTTGTAGAAGTGTTGTAAGTGAAGTGTTGTAGAGTGAAGTGTTGTAGATTGATGTGTTGTGAAGTGTTGTAGAGTGAAGTGTTGTAGAGTGAAGTGTTGTAGTAAGTGATATGTTGTAGAGTGAAGTGTTGTAGAGTGATGTGTTGTGAAGTGTTGTAGAGTGAAGTGTTGTAGAGTGAAGTGTTGTAGAGTGAAATGTTTGTGAAGTGTTGTAGAGTGAAGTGTTGTAGAGTAAGTGAAGTGTTGTAGAGTGAAGTGTTGTAGCAGTGAAGTGTTGTTGCAAGTGAAGTGTTGTAGAGTGAAGTGTTGTGAAGAGTTGTAGAGTCAAGTGTTTGTGAACTGTTGTGAAGTGTTGTAGAGTGAAGTGTTGTAGAGTGAAATGTTGTAGAGTGATGTTGTTGTGAAGTGTTGTAGAGTGAAAATGTTGTAGAGTGAAGTGTTGTAGAGTGATATGTTGTAGAAGTGAAGTGTTGTAAGTGAAGTGTTTAAGTGAAGTGTTGTAGAGTGAAGTGTTGTAGAGTGAAGTGTTGTAGAAGTGATGTGTTGTGAAGTGTTGTAGAGTAAAATGTTGTAGAGTGAAGTGTTGTAGAGTGATATGTTGTAGAGTGAAGTGTTGTATAGTGAAGTGTTGTAGAGAAGTGAAAATGTTGTAGAGTGAAGTGTTGTGATGTGTTGTGAAGTGTTGTAGAGTAAAATGTTGTAGAGTGAAGTGTTGTAGAGTGAAGTGTTGTAGAGTGAAGTGTTGTAGAGTGAAGTGTTGTAGAGTGAGTGAAGTGTTGTAGAGTAAAGTGTTGTAGAGTGAAGTGTTGTAGAGTGAAGTGTTGTAGAGAAATGTTGTGAAGTGTTGTAGAGTGAAGTGTTGTAGTAAGTTGAAGTGTGTTGTAGAGTGAAGTGTTGTAGAGTGAAGTGTTGTAGAAGTGTTGTAGAGTGAAGTGTTTAGTGAAGTGTTGTAAAGTGAAATGTTGTAGAGTGAAGTGTTGTAGAGTGAAATGTTGTGAAGTGTTGTAGAGTGAAGTGTTGATAGTGAAGTGTTGTGAAGTGTTGTAGAGTGAAGTGTTGTAGAAGTGAAGTGTTGTAGAGTGAAATGTTGTGAGAGTGAAATGTTTGTGAAGTGTTGTAGAGTGAAGTGTTGTGAACTGTTGTAGAAGTGAAATGTTGTAGAGTGATGTGTTGTGAAGTGTTGTAGAGTAAAATGTTGTAGAAGTGAAGTGTTGAAGTGATATGTTGTAGAGTGAAGTGTTGTAGAGTGAAGTGTTGTAGAGTGATGTGTTGTGAAGTGTTGTAAGTGAAGTGTTGTATAGTGAAGTGTTGTATAGTGAAGTGTTGTATAGTGAAGTGTTGTAGAGTGAAGTGTTGTAGAGTGAGTGTTTGAAGTGTTGTAGAAGTAAAATGTTGTAGAGTGAAGTGTTGTAGAGTGATATGTTGTAGAGTGAAGTGTTGTAGAGTGTTGTGAAGTGTTGTAGAGTGAAGTGTTGTAGTGAAGTGTTGTAGAGTGAAGTGTTGTAGAGTGAAGTGTTGTAGAGTGAAGTGTTGTATAGTGAAGTGTTGTAAAGTGAAATGTTGTAGAGTGAAGTGTTGTAGAGTGATGTGTTGTAAAATGTTGTAAAGTGTTGTAAAGTGAAGTGTTGTAGAGTGTTGAAGTGTTGTAGAGTGAAGTGTTGTAGAGTGAAGTGTTGTAGAGTGAAGTGTTGTAGAGTGAAGTGTTGTAGAGTGATGTGTTGTGAAGTGTTGTAGAGTGAAGTGTTGTAGAGTGAAGTGTTGTAGAGTGAAGTGTTGTAGAGTGAAATGTTGTGAAGTGTTGTAGAGTGAAGTGTTGTAGAGTGAAGTGTTGTAGAGTGAAGTGTTGTAGAGTGAAATGTTGTAGCGTGAAATGTTGTAGCGTGAAGTGTTGTAGAGTGAAGTGTTGTGAAGGGTTGTAGAGTCAAGTGTTGTGGACTGTTGTAGAGTGAAGTGTTGTAGAGTGAAATGTTGTAGAGTGATGTGTTGTGAAGTGTTGTAGAGTAAAATGTTGTAGAGTGAAGTGTTGTAGAGTGAATGTTGTAGAGTGAAGTGTTGTAGAGTGATGTGTTGTGAAGTGTTGTAGAGTGAAGTGTTGTAGAGTGAAGTGTTGTAGAAGTGAAATGTTGTGAAGTGTTGTAGAGTGAAGTGTTGTAATAGTGAGTGAAGTGTTGTAAGTGAAGTGTTGTAGAAGTGAAGTGTTGTAGAGTGAAGTGTTGTAGAGTGAAGTGTTGTATAGTGAAGTGTTGTATAGTGAAGTGTTGTAGAGTGAAATGTTGTAGCGTGAAGTGTTGTAGAGTGAAGTGTTGTGAAGGGTTGTAGAGTCAAGTGTTGTGGACTGTTGTAAGTGAAGTGTTGTAGAGTGAAGTGTTGTAGAGTGAAATGTTGTAGAGTGATGTCTTGTGAAGTGTTGTAGAGTAAAAATGTTGTAGAGTGAAGTGTTGTAGAGTGATATGTTGTAGAGTGAAGTGTTGTAGAGTGAAGTGTTGTAGAGTGAAGTGTTGTAGAGTGAAGTGTTGTAGAGTGAAGTGTTGTAGAAGTGAAGTGTTGTAGAAGTGATGTGTTGAAGTGAGTAAAATGTTGTAGAAGTGAAGTGTTGTAAGTGATATGTTGTAGAGTGAAGTGTTGTATAGTGAAGTGTTGTAGAGTGAAATGTTGTAAGTGAAGTGTTGTAGAAGTGATGTGTTGTGAAGTGTTGTAGAGTAAAATGTTGTAAGTGAAGTGTTGTAGAGTGATATGTTGTAGAGTGAAGTGTTGTAGAAGTGTTGTGAAGTGTTGTAGAGTGATGTGAAGTGTTGTAGAGTGAAATGTTGTAGAGTGATATGTTGTAGAGTGAAGTATTGAAGTGTTGTGAAGTGTTGTAAGTGAAGTGTTGTAGTGAAGTGTTGTGCAAAGTGAAGTGTTGTAGAGTGAAGTGTTGTAGAGTGAAAGTGTTGTAGAGTGAAGTGTTGTAGAGTGATGTGTTGTGAAGTGTTGTAAGTAAAATGTTGTAGAGTGAAGTGTTGTAGAGTGATATGTTGTGAAGTGTTGTAGAGTAAAATGTTGTAAGTGATATGTTGTAGAGTGAAGTGTTGTAAGTGTTGTGTGAAGTGTTGTAGAGTGAAGTGTTGTAAGTGAAGTGTTGTAGAGTGAAGTGTTGTAGAAGTGAAGTGTTGTATAGTGAAGTGTTGTAGAGTGAAGTGTTGTAGAGTGAAGTGTTGTAGAGTGAAGTGTTGTAGAGTGAAGTGTTGTAGAAGTGAAGTGTTGTGAAGTGTTGTAAGTGAAGTGTTGTATAGTGAAGTGTTGTAAGTGAAATGTTGTAGAGTGAAGTGTTAAGTGAAATGTTGTGAAGTGTTGTAGAGTGAAGTGTTATAGTGAAGTGTGAAGTGTTGTAGAGTGAAGTGTTGTATAGTGAAGTGTTGTAAAGTGAAATGTTGTAGCGTGAAGTGTTGTAGAGTGAAATGTTGTGAAGTGTTGTAGAGTGAAGTGTTGTAAGTGTTGTAGAGTGAAGTGTTGTGAAGTGAAATGTTGTAGAGTGAAGTGTTGTAAGTGAAATGTTGTGAAGTGTTGTAGAAGTGAAGTGTTGTGGACTGTTGTAGAGTGAAGTGTTGTAAGTGAAGTGTTGTAGAGTGAAATGTTGTAGAGTGATGTGTTGTGAAGTGTTGTAAGTAAAATGTTGTAGAAGTGAAGTGTTGTAGAAGTGATATGTTGTAGAGTGAAGTGTTGTAGAGTGAAGTGTTGTAGAGTGAAGTGTTGTAAGTGAAGTGTTGTAGAAGTGAAATGTTGTAGAGTGAAGTGTTGTAGATTGATGTGTTGTGAAGTGTTGTAGAGTAAAATGTTGAAGTGAAGTGTTGTAGAGTGATATGTTGTAGAGTGAAGTGTTGTAGAGTGTTGAAGTGTTGTAGAGTGAAGTGTTGTAGAGTGAAGTGTTGTAGAGTGAAGTGTTGTAGAGTGAAGTGTTGTAAAGTGAAATGTTGTAGAGTGAAGTGTTGTAAGTGAAATGTTGTGAAGTGAAGTGTTGTAATAGTGAAGTGTTGTAGAGTGAAGTGTTGTAGAGTGATGTGTTGTGAAGTGTTGTATATTGAAGTGTTGTAAAGTGAAATGTTGTAGAAGTGAAGTGTTGTGAAGTGAAGTGTTTAATAGTGAAGTAAAGTGTTGTAGAAGTGAAGTGTTGTAAAGTGAAGTGTTGTATAGTGAAGTGTTGGAGAGTGAAGTGTTGTGAAGTGTTGTAATAGTGAAGTGAAGTGTTGTAAGTGAAGTGTTGTATAGTGAAGTGAAGTGAAATGTTGTAGTGAAGTGTTGTAGAGTGAAATGTTGTAAAGTGTTGTAGAAGTGAAGTGTTGTAGACTGTTGTAGAGTGAAGTGTTGTAAGTGAAGTGTTGTAAGTGAAATGTTGTAGTGAAGTGTTGTAGAGTGAAGTGTTGTAAGTGAAGTGTTGTAAGTGAAGTGTTGTAGAGTGATGTGTTGTGAAGTGTTGTAGAGTGAAGTGTTGTATAGTGAAGTGTTGTAAAGTGAAATGTTGTAGAGTGAAGTGTTGTAGAGTGAAATGTTGTGAAGTGTTGTAAGTAAAGTGTTGTAGAAGTGAAGTTTGTATAGTGAAGTGAAGTGTTGTGAAGTGTTGTAGAGTGAAGTGTTGTAAAGTGAAATGTTGTAGAGTGAAGTATTGTAGAGTGAAATGTTGTGAAGTGTTGTAGAGTGAAGTTTTGTATAGTGAAGTGAAGTGTTGTAGAGTGAAGTGTTGTAGAGTGAAGTGTTGTAGAGTGAAATGTTGTGAAGTGTTGTAGATTGAAGTGTTGTGAAGGGTTGTAGAGTCAAGTGTTGTGGACTGTTGTAGAGTGAAGTGTTGTAGAGTGAATTGTTGTAGAGTGAAGTGTTGTAGAGTGAAGTGTTGTAGAGTAAAGTGTTGTATAGTGAAGTGAGGTGCTGTAGAGTGAAGTGTTGTAGAGTGAAGTGTTGTAAAGTGAAGTGTTGTAGAGTGAAGTGAAATGTTGTAAATTGAAGTGTTGTATAGTGAAGTGAAGTGTTGTAGAGTGAAGTGTTGTAGAGTGAAGTGTTGTATAGTGAAGTGAAGTGTAGTAAAGTGAAGTGTTGTAGAGTGAAGTGTTGTGAAGGGTTGTAGAGTCAAGTGATGTGGACTGTTGTAGAGAGAAGTGTTGTAAAGTGAAGTGTTGTAGAGTGAAATGTTGTAGAGTGATGTGTTGTGAAGTGAAGTGTTGTATAGTGAAGTGTTGTATAGTGAAATGTTGTAGAGTGAAGTGTTGTGAAGGGTTGTTGAGTCAAGTGTTGTGGACTGTTGTAGAGTGAAGTGTTGTAAGTGAAGTGTTGTAGAGTGAAATGTTGTAAGTGATGTGTTGTGAAGTGTTGTAGAGTAAAATGTTGTAGAGTGAAGTGTTGTAGAGTGATATGTTGTAGAGTGAAGTGTTGTAGAGTGAAGTGTTGTAGAGTGAAGTGTTGTAGAGTGAAATGTTGTAGAGTGAAGTGTTGTAGATTGATGTGTTGTGAAGTGTTGTAGAGTAAAATGTTGTAGAGTGAAGTGTTGTAGAGTGATATGTTGTAGAAGTGAAGTATTGTAGAAGTAAATGTTGTAGAGTGAAGTGTTGTAGAGTGATAGTTGTAAAGTGAAGTGTTGTAAGTGAAGTGTTGTAGAGTGAAGTGTTTAGAGTGAAGTGTTGTATAGTGAAGTGTTGGAGAGTGAAGTGTTGTAATAGTGAAGTGAAGTGTTGTAGAGTGAAGTGTTGTAGAGTGAAGTGTTGTATAGTGAAGTGTTGGAGAGTGAAGTGTTGTGAATTGAAGTGTTGTAATAGTGAAGTGAAGTGTTGTAGAGTGAAGTGTTGTATAGTGAAGTGTTGGAGAGTGAAGTGTTGTAGAGTGAAGTGTTGCAGAGTGAAGTGTTGTATAGTGAAGTGTTGTGAGTTGAAATGTTGTAGCGTGAAGTGTTGTAGAGTGAAATGTTGTGAAGTGTTGTAGAGTGAAGTGTTGTGAAAGGTTGTAGAGTCAAGTGTTGTGGACTGTTGTAGAGTGAAGTGTTGTAAGTGAAGTGTTGTAAAGTGAAATGTTGTAGAGTGAAGTGTTGTAGAGTGAAATGTTGTTGTGAAGTGTTGTAAGTGAAGTGTTGTAGAGTGAAGTGTTGTAGAGTGAAGTGTTGTAGAGTGAAGTGTTGTAGAAGTGAAGTGTTGAGAAGTGAAGTGTTGTAAGTGAAGTGTTGTAATAGTGTAAGTGAAGTGTTGTAGAGTGAAGTGTTGTAGAGTGAAGTGTTGTATAGTGAAGTGTTGTAGAAGTGAAGTGTTGTAGAAGTGAAGTGTTGTAATAGTGAGTGAAGTGTTGTAAAGTGAAGTGTTTATAGTGAAGTGTTTAGAGTGAAATGTTGTAGCGTGAAGTGTTGTAGAGTGAAATGTTTGTGAAGTGTTGTAGAAGTGAAGTGTTGAACTGTTGTAGAAGTGAAGTGTTGTAGAGTGAAGTGTTGTAGAGTGAAGTGTTGTATAGTGAAGTGTTGCAGAGTGAAATGTTGTATAGTGAAGTGTTGTAGAGTGAAATGTTGTAGCGTGAAGTGTTGTAAGAAATGTTGTGAAGTGTTGTAAGTGAAGTGTTGTGGACTGTTGTAGAGTGAAGTGTTGTAGAGTGAAGTGTTGTAGAGTGAAATGTTGTAGAGTGTTGTAGAGTGAAGTGTTGTAGAGTGAAGTGATATAGTTGTAAAGTGAAATGTTGTAGAGTGAAGTGTTGTAAGTGAAATGTTGTGAAGTTGTAGAGAAAGTGTTGTAAGTAAGAAGTGAAGTGTTGTAGAGTGAAGTGTTGTAAGTGAAGTGTTGTAAAGTGAAATGTTGTAGAGTGAAGTAGTTGTAAGTGAAATGTTGTAGAAGTGTTGTAGAGTGAAGTTTTGTATAGTGAAGTGAAGTGTTGTAGAGTGAAGTGTTGTAGAGTGAAGTGTTGTAGAGTGAAGAGTTGTAGAGTGAAGAGTTGTAGCGTGAAGTGTTGTAGAGTGAAATGTTGTGAAGTGTTGTAGATTGAAGTGTTGTGAAGGGAAGTGTTGTTAGTGAACTGTTGTAGAAGTGAAGTGTTGTAGAGTGAATTGTTGTAGAGTGAAGTGTTGTAGAGTAAAGTGTTGTATAGTGAAGTGAGGTGCTGTAGAGTGAAGTGTTGTAGAGTGAAGTGTTGTAGAGTGAAGTGTTGTAAAGTGAAGTGTTGTAGAGTGAAGTGAAATGTTGTAAATTGAAGTGTTGTATAGTGAAGTGAAGTGTTGTAGAGTGAAGTGTTGTAGAGTGAAGTGTTGTATAGTGAAGTGAAGTGTAGTAAAGTGAAGTGTTGTAAAGTGAAGTGTTGTAGAGTGAAGTGTTGTAGAGTGAAGTGTTGTGAAGGGTTGTAGAGTCAAGTGATGTGGACTGTTGTAGAGAGAAGTGTTGTAAAGTGAAGTGTTGTAGAGTGAAATGTTGTAGAGTGATGTGTTGTGAAGTGAAGTGTTGTATAGTGAAGTGTTGTATAGTGAAATGTTTGTGAAGTGTTGTAGAGTGAAATGTTGTAGAAGTGAAGTGTTGTGAAGGGTTGAGTCAAGTGTTGTGGACTGTTGTAAGTGAAGTGTTGTAGAGTGAAGTGTTGTAGAGTGAAATGTTGTAGAAGTGATGTGTTGTGAAGTGTTGTAGAGTAAAATGTTGTAGAGTGAAGTGTTGTAGAGTGATATGTTGTAGAAGTGAAGTGTTGTAGAGTGAAGTGTTGTAAGTGAAGTGTTGTAAGTGATAGTGTTGTAGAGTGAAGTGTTGTAGAAGTGAAGTGTTGTAAAGTAAGTGTTGTAGAGTGAAATGTTGTAAGTGAAGTGTTGTAGATTGATGTGTTGTGAAGTGTTGTAGAGTAAAATGTTGTAGAGTGAAGTGTTGTAGAGTGATATGTTGTAGAGTGAAGTGTTGTAGAAGTGAAGTGTTGTAGAGTGAAGTGTTGTAGAGTGAAGTGTTGTAAGTGAAGTGTTGTAGAGTGAAGTGTTGTAAGTGAAGTGTTGTATAGTGATGTGTTTGAAGTGTTGTAGAGTGAAGTGTTGTATATTGAAGTGTTGTAGAAGTGAAATGTTGTAGAGTGAAGTGTTGTAGAGTGAAATGTTGTAGAAGTGAAGTGTTGTAATAGTGAAGTGAAGTGTTGTAGAGTGAAGTGTTGTAGAGTGAAGTGTTGTAGAAGTGAAGTGTTGCAGAGTGAAGTGTTGTAGAGTGAAGTGTTGTATAGTGAAGTGTTGTAGTGAAATGAAGTGTTGTAGAGTGAAATGTTGTGAAGTGTTGTTGTAAGTGAAGTGTTGTAGAAGTGGGTTGTAGAGTCAAGTGTTGTGAAGTGTTGTAGAGTGAAGTGTTGTAGAGTGAAGTGTTGTAAAGTGAAATGTTGTGAGTGAAGTGTTGTAGAGTGAAATGTTGTAGAGTGAAGTGTTGTAGAGTGAAGTGTTGTAGAGTGAAGTGTTGTAGAGTGAAATGTTGTAGAGTGTTGTAGAGTGAAGTGTTGTAGAGTGAAGTGTTGTAGAGTGAAATGTTGTAGAGTGAAGTGTTGTAGAGTGAAGTGTTGTAGAGTGATGTGTTGTGAAGTGTTGTAGAGTGAAGTGTTGTATAGTGAAGTGTTGTAAAGTGAAATGTTGTAGAGTGAAGCGTTGTAGAGTGAAATGTTGTGAAGTGTTGTAAAGTGTTGTAGAGTGAAGTTTTGTATAGTGAAGTGAAGTGTTGTAGAGTGAAGTGTTGTAGAGTGAAGTGTTGTAGAGTGAAGTGTTGTATAGTGAAGTGTTGTAAAGTGAAATGTTGTAGAGTGAAGTATTGTAGAGTGAAATGTTGTGAAGTGTTGTAGAGTGTTGTATAGTAAGTGAAGTGTTGTAGAGTGAAGTGTTGTAGAGTGAAGTGTTGTAAGTGAAGTGTTGTAGAGTGAAGTAGTTGTAGAAGTGAAAAGTTGTAGAAGTGAAAGAGTTGTAAGTGAAATGTTTAGCGTGAAGTGTTGTAGTGAAATGTTGTGAAGTGTTGTAGAGTGAAATGTTGTAGAGTGAAGTGTTGTAGAAGTGATGTGTTGTGAAGTGTTGTAGAAGTAAAGTGTTGTAGAAGTGAAGTGTTGTAAGTGATATGTTGTAGAGTGAAGTGTTGTAGTAAAGTGTTGAAGTGTTGTAGAGTGAAGTGTTGTAGAGTGAAGTGTTGTATAGTGAAGTGTTTAAAGTGAAGTGTTGTAGAAGTGAAATGTTGTAAGTGATGTGTTGTGAAGTGTTGTAAAGTAAAATGTTGTAGAAGTGAAGTGTTGTAAGTGAAGTGTTTAAAGTGAAGTGTTGTAGAAGTGATGTGTTGTAGAAGTGATGTGTTGTGAAGTGTTGTAGAGTGAAGTGTTGTAGAGTGATGTGTTGTGAAGTGTTGTAAGTAAAATGTTGTAGTAAAGTGAAGTGTTGTAGAGTGATATGTTGTAGAAGTGAAGTGTTGTAGAGTGTTGTGAAGTGTTGTAGAGTGAAGTGTTGTAGTGAAGTGTTGTAGTGAAGTGTTGTAGAGTGAAGTGTTTAGCAAGTGAAGTGTTGTAGAAGTGAAGTGTTGTAGAGTGAAGTGTTGTAGAGTGGATGTGTTGTGAAGTGTTGTAGAAGTAAAAATATGTTGTAGAGTATATGTTGTAAGTGAAGTGTTGTAGAAGTGATTGTGAAGTGTTGTAGAGTGAAATGTTGTAGTAAGTGAAGTGTTGTAGAAGTGAAGTGTTGGATAGTGAAGTGTTGTAGAGTGAAAGTGTTGTAGAGTGAAGTGTTGTAGAGTGAAGTGTTGTAAAGTGAAATGTTGTGAAGTGTTGTAGAGTAAAATGTTGTAGAGTGAAGTGTTGTAGAAGTGATATGTTGTATAGTGAAGTGTTGTAGAGTGTTGTGAAGTGTTGTAGAAGTGAAGTGTTGTAGAGTGAAGTGTTGTAGAGTGAAGTGTTGTAGAGTGAAATGTTGTAAAGTGAAATGTTGTAGAGTGAAGTGTTGTAGAGTGATGTGTTGTGAAGTGTTGTAGAGTGAAATGTTGTGAAGTGTTGTAGAGTGAAGTGTTGTAATAGTGAAGTGTTGTAGAGTGAAGTGTTGTAGAGTGAAGTGTTGTAGAGTGAAGTGTTGTAGAGTGAAGTGTTGTAGAGTGAAGTGTTGTAGAGTGATGTGTTGTGAAGTGTTGTAGAAGTAAAATGTTGTAAGTGATATGTTGTAGTGAAGTGTTTAGAAAGTGTTGTGAAGTGTTGTAGAGTGAAGTGTTGTAGTGAAGTGTTGTAGAGTGAAGTGTTCTAGAGTGAAGTGTTGTAGAGTGATGTGTTGTGAAGTGTTGTAGAGTGAAGTGTTGTATATTGAAGTGTTGTAAAGTGAAATGTTGTAGAGTGAAGTGTTTAGAAGTGAAATGTTTAGAGGAAGTGTTGTAGTAAGTGAAGTGTTGTAATAGTGAAGTGTTGTAGAGTGAAGTGTTGTAGAGTGAAGTGTTGTATAGTGAAGTGTTGGAGAGTGAAGTGTTGTAGAGTGAAGTGTTGTATAGTGAAGTGTTGTAGAGTGAAATGTTGTAGCGTGAAGTGTTGTAGAGTGAAATGTTGTGAAGTGTTGTAGAGTGAAGTGTTGTGAAGGGTTGTATAGTCAAGTGTTGTGGACTGTTGTAGAGTGAAGTGTTGTAGAGTGAAGTGTTGTAGAGTGAAATGTTGTAGAGTGATGTGTTGTGAAGTGTTGTAGAGTGAAGTGTTGTAGAGTGAAATGTTGTAGAGTGAAGTGTTGTAGAGTGATGTGTTGTGAAGTGTTGTAGAGTGAAGTGTTGTATAGTGAAGTGTTGTAAAGTGAAATGTTGTAGAGTGAAGTATTGTAGAGTGAAATGTTGTGAAGTGTTGTAGAGTGAAGTTTTGTATAGTGAAGTGAAGTGTTGTAGAGTGAAGTGTTGTAGAGTGAAGTGTTGTAGAGTGAAGTGTTGTAGAGTGAAGAGTTGTAGAGTGAAATGTTGTAGAGTGAAGTGTTGTAGAGTGATGTGTTGTGAAGTGTTGTAGAGTAAAATGTTGTAGAGTGAAGTGTTGTAGAGTGATATGTTGTAGAAGTGAAGTGTTGTGAAGTGTTGTAGAAAAGTGTTGTAGAGTGAAGTGTTGTAGTAAGTGTTGTAGAGTGAAGTGTTGTAGAAGTGAAGTGTTGTAGAAGTGAAATGTTGTAGAGTGATGTGTTGTGAAGTGTTGTAAGTAAAATGTTGTAGAGTGAAGTGTTGTAGAGTGAAGTGTGTGAAGTGTTGTAAGTGAAGTGTTGTAGAGTGAAGTGTTTGTGAAGTGTTGTAAAGTGAAGTGTTGTTAGTGAAGTGTTGTAGAAAGTGAAGTGTTGTAGAAGTGATGTGTTGTGAAAGTGTTGTAGAGTAAATGTTGTAAGTGAAGTGTTGTAGAGTGATATGTTGTAGAGTGAAGTGTTGTAGAGTGTGAAAGTGTTGTAAAGTGAAGTGTTGTATAGTAAGTGTTGTGAGTGAAGTTGATAGTGAAGTGTTGTAGAGTGAAGTGTTGTAGAAGTGAAGTGTTGTAAGTGATGTGTTGTGAAGTGTTGTAGAGTAAAATGTTGTAAAAGTGAAGTGTTGTATAGTGATATGTTGTAGAAGTGAAGTGTTGTAAGTGAAGTGTTGTAAGTGAAGTGTTGTAAGTGATGTGTTGTAGAGTGAAGTGTTGTAGAGTGAAATGTTGTAGAAGTGAAGTGTTGTAGTGAAGTGAAGTGTTGTAAGTGAAGTGTTGTAGTGAAGTGTTATAAGTGAAGTGTTGTAGAAAGTGAAGTGTTGTAGAAGTGATGTGTTGTGAAGTGTTGTAGAGTAAAATGTTGTAGAAGTGATATGTTGTAAGTGAAGTGTTGTAGAGTGTTGAAGTGAAGTGTTGTAGAAGTGAAGTGTTGTAGTGAAGTGTTGTAGAGTGAAGTGTTCTAGAAGTGAAGTGTTGTAGAGTGAAGTGTTGTAGAGTGATGTGTTGTGAAGTGTTGTAGAAGTGAAGTGTTGTATAGTGAAGTGTTGTAAAGTGAAATGTTGTAGAGTGAAGTGTTGTAGAGTGAAATGTTGGAAGTGTTGTAGAGTGAAGTGTTGTAATAGTGAAGTGAAGTGTTGTTAGTGAAGTGTTTAGAGTGAAGTGTTGTATAGTGAAGTGTTGTAGAAGTGAAGTGTTGTAAAGTGAAGTGTTGTATAGTGAAGTGTTGTAGAAGTGAAATGTTGTAGCGTGAAGTGTTGTAGAGTGAAATGTTGTGAAGTGTTGTAGAGTGAAGTGTTGTGAAGGGTTGTATAGTCAAGTGTTTGTGGACTGTTGTAGAGTGAAGTGTTGTAAGTGAAATGTTGTAGAGTGAATGTTGTAGAGTGAAATGTTGTGAAGTGTTGTAGAGTGAAGTTTTGTAGTGAAGTGAGTGAAGTGTTGTAGTGAAGTGTTGTAGAAGTGAAGTGTTGTAGAGTGAAGTGTTGTAGAGTGATAGTTGTAGAGTGAAATGTTGTAAAGTGAAGTGTTGTAGAAGTGATGTGTTGTGAAGTGTTGTAGAAGTAAATGTTGTAGCAAAGTGAAGTGTTGTAGCAAAGTGATATGTTGTAGAAGTGAAGTGTTGTAGAAGTGAGTGTTGTGAAGTGTTGTAGAAAGTGAAGTGTTGTATAGTGAAGTGTTGTAAAGTGAAATGTTGTAGAAGTGAAGTGTTGTAAGTGAAATGTTGTAAAGAAGTGTTGTGAAGTGTTGTAAGTAAAATGTTGTAAAGTGAAATGTTGTAGAAGTGAAGTGTTGTAAGTGAAGTGTTGTAAAGTGAAGTGTTGTAGAAGTGAAGTGTTGTGAAGTGTTGTAAAGTGAAGTGTTGTATAGTGAAGTGTTGTAGAGTGAAGTGTTGTAGAAGTGATGTGTTGTGAAGTGTTGTAGAAGTAAAATGTTGTAGCAAAGTGAAGTGTTGTAGAGTGAAATGTTGTAGAGTGATGTGTTGTGAAGTGTTGTAGAGTAAAATGTTGTAAGTGAAGTGTTGTAAGTGAAGTGTTGTAAGTGAAGTGTTGTAGAGTGAAGTGTTGTAGAAGTGATGTGTTGTGAAGTGTTGTAGAGTGAAGTGTTGTATAGTGAAGTGTTGTAGAGTGAAGTGTTGTAGTGATGTGTTGTGAAGTGTTGTAGAGTAAAATGTTGTAGTGAAGTGTTGTAAAGTGATATGTTGTAGAAGTGAAGTGTTGTAGAAAGTGTTGTAAGTGTTGTAGAAGTGAAGTGTTGTATAGTGAAGTGTTGTAGAGTGAAGTGTTGTAGAGTGAAGTGTTGATAGTGAAGTGTTGTAGAGTGAAGTGTTGTAGAGTGAAGTGTTGTAGAGTGATGTGTTGTGAAGTGTTGTAGAAGTAAAATGTTGTAGAGTGAAGTGTTGTAGAGTGATAGTGTTGTAGAGTGAAGTGTTGTAAGTGAAGTGTTGTAAGTGAAATGTTGTAGCAAGTGATGTGTTGTGAAGTGTTGTAGAAGTAAAATGTTGTAGAAGTGAAGTGTTGTAAGTGATAGTGTTGTAGAGTGAAGTGTTGTAGAAGTGAAGTGTTGTAAGTGAAGTGTTGTAAAGTGAAATGTTGTAGAAGTGAAGTGTTGTAAGTGATGTGTTGTGAAGTGTTTAGTAAGTAAAATGTTTGTATAGTGAAGTGTTGTGCAAAGTGTGTTGTAAAGTGAAGTGTTGTAGAAGTGAAGTGTTGTAGAGTGAAGTGTTGTAGTGAAGTGTTGTAAAGTGAAGTGTTGTAAGTGAAGTGTTTGTAAAAGTGAAGTGTTGTAAAGTGATGTGTTGTGAAGTGTTGTAAGTAAAATGTTGTAGTGAAGTGTTGTAGAAGTGAAATGTTGTAGAAGTGAAGTGTTGTAGAAGTGAAATGTTGTGAAGTAAAGTGTTGTAGAGGATGTTAGTGAAGTGTTGTAGAGTGAAGTGTTGTAGAGTGAAGTGTTGTAGAGTGAAGTGTTGTAGAAGTGAAGTGTTGTAGAGTGAAGTGTTGTAAAGTGAAGTGTTGTAGAGTGAAAAGTGTTGTAGAGTGAAGTGTTGTAGAGTGAAATGTTGTTGTTGTAGAGTGAAGTGTTGTGGAAGGGTTGTAGAGTGAAGTGTTGTAGAGTGAAGTGTTGTAGAGTGAAGTGTTGTAGAGTGAAGTGTTGTAGAGTGAAATGTTGTAGAGTGAAGTGTTGTAGAGTGAAATGTTGTAGAGTGAAGTGTTGTAGAGTAAAGTGTTGTAGAGTGAAGTGTTGTATGAAAGTGTTGAAGTGTTATAGAAGGAAGTGTTGTAGAGTGAAGTGTTGTAGAGTGAAATGTTTAGAGTGAAGTGTTGTGAAGTGTTGTAAGTAAAATGTTAGTGAAATGTTTGTAAAGTAAATATTGTAGAGTGAAGTGTTGTAGAGTGTAAGTGAAGTGTTGTAGAGTGAAGTGTTGTAGAGTGAAGTGTTGTAGAAGTGAAAGTGTTGAAGTGAGTGTTGTGAAGTGTTGTAGAGTAAAATGTTGTAGAGTGAAGTGTTGTAAGTGAATATGTTGTAAGTGTTGTTGTAGTAAAAAATGTGTTGTGAAGTGTTGTAGAGTAAGTGTTGTAAAGTGAAGTGTTGTAGAGTGAAGTTGTAAGTGAAATGTTAGAGTGAAATGTTGTAGAGTGAAGTGTTGTAAGTGAAATGTTGTGAAGTGTTGTAGAGTGAAGTGTTGTATAGTGAAGTGTTGTAAGTGATGTTTTGTGAAGTGTTGTAGAAGTGAAGTGTTGTATAGTGAAAATGTTGTATAGTGAAATGTTGTAGAGTGAAGTGTTGTAGAAGTGAGTGTATTGTGAAGTATTTGTAAGAGTAAAATGTTGTAGCAAAGTGATGTTGTAGAGTGAAGTGTTGTAAAAGTGTTGTGAAGTGTTGTAAAGTGAAGTGTTGTAGTGAAGTGTTGTAGAGTGAAGTGTTCTAGAGTGAAGTGTTGTAGAGTGAAGTGTTGTAGAGTGATGTGTTGTGTAGTGTTGTAGAGTGAAGTGTTGTATATTGAAGTGTTGTAAAGTGAAATGTTGTAGAGTGAAGTGTTGTAGAGTGAAATGTTGGGAAGTGTTGTAGAGTGAAGTGTTGTAATAGTGAAGTGAAGTGTTGTAGAGTGAAGTGTTGTAGAGTGAAGTGTTGTATAGTGAAGTGTTGGAGAGTGAAGTGTTGTAGAGTGAAGTGTTGTATAGTGAAGTGTTGTAGAGTGAAATGTTGTAGCGTGAAAGTGTTGTAGAGTGAAATGTTGTGAAGTGTTGTAGAGTGAAGTGTTGTGAAGGGTTGTATAGTCAAGTGTTGTGGACTGTTGTAGAGTGAAGTGTTGTAAAGTGAAATGTTGTAGAGTGAAGTGTTGTAGAGAAATGTTGTGAAGTGTTGTAGAGTGAAGTTTTGTATAGTGAAGTGAAGTGTTGTAGAGTGAAGTGTTGTAGAAGTGAAGTGTTGTAGAGTAAGAGTTGTAAGTGAAGTGTTGTAGAGTGAAATGTTGTAGAGTGAAGTGTTGTAGAAGTGATGTGTTGTAGAGTAAGTGTTGTAGAGTAAAATGTTGTAGAAGTGAAGTGTTGTAGAGTGTATGTTGTAGAGTGAAGTGTTGTAGTGAAGTGTTGTGAAGTGTTGTAAGTGAAGTGTTGTAGTGAAGTGTTGTAGAAGTGAAGTGTTGTAGAGTGAAGTGTTGTAGAAGTGAAATGTTGTAAGTGATGTGTTGTGAAGTGTTGTAGAGTAAAATGTTGTAGAGTGAAGTGTTGTAGAGTGAAGTGTTGTAAAGTGAAGTGTTGTAGAAGTGAAGTGTTGTAGAAGTGATGTGTTGTGAAGTGTTGTAAGTGAAGTGTTGTATAGTGAAGTGTTGTAGTGAAGTGTTGTATGTTTGTGAAGTGTTGTAGAGTAAAATGTTGTAGAGTGAAGTGTTGTAGAGTGATATGTTGTAGAGTGAAGTGTTGTAGAGTGTTGTGAAGTGTTGTAGAGTGAAGTGTTGTATAGTGAAGTGTTGTAGAGTGAAGTGTTGTAGAGTGAAGTGTTGGATAGTGAAGTGTTGTAGAGTGAAGTGTTGTAGAGTGAAGTGTTGTAGAGTGATGTGTTGTGAAGTGTTGTAGAGTAAAATGTTGTAGAGTGAAGTGTTGTAGAGTGATATGTTGTAGAGTGAAGTGTTGTAGAGTGAAGTGTTGTAGAGTGAAATGTTGTAGAGTGATGTGTTGTGAAGTGTTGTAGAGTAAAATGTTGTAGAGTGAAGTGTTGTAGAGTGAAGTGTTGTAGAGTGAAGTGTTGTAGAGTGAAGTGTTGTAAGTGAAGTGTTGTAAGTGAATGTTGTAGAGTGAAGTGTTGTATTGATGTGTTGTGAAGTGTTGTAGAGTAAAATGTTGTAGAGTGAAGTGTTGTAAGTGTTGTAGAGTGAAGTGTTGTAGAGTGTTGTGAAGTGTTGTAGAGTGAAGTGTTGTAGTGAAGTGTTGTAGAGTGAAGTGTTGTAGAGTGAAGTGTTGTAGAGTGAAGTGTTGTAGAGTGATGTGTTGTGAAGTGTTGTAGAGTGAAGTGTTGTATATTGAAGTGTTGTAAAGTGAAATGTTGTAGAGTGAAGTGTTGTAGAGTGAAATGTTGTGAAGTGAAGTGTTGTAATAGTGAAGTGAAGTGTTGTAGAGTGAAGTGTTGTATAGTGAAGTGTTGGAGAGTGAAGTGTTGTAGAGTGAAGTGTTGCAGAGTGAAGTGTTGTATAGTGAAGTGTTGTAGAGTGAAATGTTGTAGCGTGAAGTGTTGTAGAGTGAAATGTTGTGAAGTGTTGTAGAGTGAAGTGTTGTGAAGGGTTGTAGAGTCAAGTGTTGTGGACTGTTGTAGAGTGAAGTGTTGTAGAGTGAAGTGTTGTAAAGTGAAATGTTGTAGAGTGAAGTGTTGTAGAGTGAAATGTTGTAGAGTGAAGTGTTGTAGAGTGAAGTGTTGTAGAGTGAAGTGTTGTAGAGTGAAATGTTGTAGAGTGTTGTAGAGTGAAGTGTTGTAGAGTGAAGTGTTGTAGAGTGAAATGTTGTAGAGTGAAGTGTTGTAGAGTGAAGTGTTGTAGAGTGATGTGTTGTGAAGTGTTGGATAGTGAAGTGTTGTAGAGTGAAGTGTTGTAGAGTGAAGTGTTGTAGAGTGAAGTGTTGTAGAGTGATGTGTTGTAGAAGTGTTGTAGAGTAAGTGTTGTAAGTGAAGTGTTGTAGAAGTGAAGTGTTGTAAAGTGAATTGTTGTAGTAGAGTGTTAGAGTGAAGTGTTGTAAGTGAAGTGTTGTAGAAGTGAAGTGTTGTAAAAGTGAAGTGTTGTAGAGTGAAATGTTGTAAAGTGAAATGTTGTAGAGTGAAGTGTTGTAAGTGAAATGTTGTGAAGTGTTGTAAAGTGAAGTGTTGTAATAGTGAAGTGTTGTAAGTGTAAGTGTTGTAGAGTGAAGTGTTGTAGAAGTGAAGTGTTGTAGAGTGAAGTGTTGTAGAGTGAAGTGTTGTAGAAGTGAAAGTGTTGTAGAGTGATGTGTTGTGAAGTGTTGTAAGTAAAATGTTGTAGAGTGATATGTTGTAGAAGTGAAGTGTTGTAGAGTGTTGTGAAGTGTTGTAGAAGTGAAGTGTTGTAGTGAAGTGTTGTAGAGTGAAAGTGTTCTAGAAGTGAAGTGTTGTAGAGTGAAGTGTTGTAGTGATGTGTTGAAGTGTTGTAGAGTGAAGTGTTGTATATTGAAGTGTTGTAAAGTGAAATGTTGTAGAGTGAAGTGTTGTAGAGTGAAATGTTGGGAAGTGTTGTAGAGTGAAGTGTTGTAATAGTGAAGTGAAGTGTTGTAGAGTGAAGTGTTGTAGAGTGAAGTGTTGTATAGTGAAGTGTTGGAGAGTGAAGTGTTGTAGAGTGAAGTGTTGTATAGTGAAGTGTTGTAGAGTGAAATGTTGTAGCGTGAAGTGTTGTAGAGTGAAATGTTGTGAAGTGTTGTAGAGTGAAGTGTTGTGAAGGGTTGTATAGTCAAGTGTTGTGGACTGTTGTAGAGTGAAGTGTTGTAAAGTGAAATGTTGTAGAGTGAAGTATTGTAGAGTGAAATGTTGTGAAGTGTTGTAGAGTGAGTTTTGTATAGTGAAGTGAAGTGTTGTAGAGTGAAGTGTTGTAGCAAGTGAAGTGTTGTAGAGTGAAGTGTTGTAGTGAAAGTTGTGAGTGAAATGTTGTAAGTGATGTGTTGTAGAAGTGATGTGTTGTGAAGTGTTGTAGAAGTAAAATGTTGTAGAAGTGAAGTGTTGTAGCAAAGTGATATGTTGTAGAAGAAGTGTTGTAGAAGTGTTGTGAAGTGTTGTAAGTGAAGTGTTGTAGTAAGTGTTGTAGAAGTGAAGTGTTGTAAAGTGAAGTGTTGTAGAGTGAAATGTTGTAGAGTGATGTGTTGTGAAGTGTTTAAAGTAAAATGTTGTAGAGTGAAGTGTTGAAAGTGAAGTGTTGTAAGTGAAGTGTTGTAGAAGTGAAGTGTTGTAGAGTGAAGTGTTGTAGAAGTGAAGTGTTGTATAGTGAAGTGTTGTAGAGTGAAGTGTTGTAGAAGTGATGTGTTGTGAAGTGTTGTAGAAGTAAAATGTTGTAAGTGAAGTGTTGTAGAAGTGATATGTTGTAAGTGAAGTATTTAGAAGTGTTGTGAAGTGTTGTAAGTGAAGTGTTGTATAGTGAAGTGTTGTAGAAGTGAAGTATTTGTAAAGTGAAGTGTTGGATAGTGAAGTGTTGTAGAGTGAAGTGTTGTAGAAGTGAAGTGTTGTAGAAGTGATGTGTTGTGAAGTGTTGTAGAGTAAAATGTTGTAGAGTGAAGTGTTGTAGAGTGATATGTTGTAGAGTGAAGTGTTGTAGAGTGAAGTGTTGTAAGTGAAATGTTGTAGAGTGATGTGTTGTGAAGTGTTGTAAGTAAAATGTTGTAGAAGTGAAGTGTTGTAGAAGTGAAGTGTTGTAAGTGAAGTGTTGTAGAGTGAAGTGTTGTAGAGTAAGTGTTGTAGAGTGAAATATTGTAAAGTGAAGTGTTGTAGATTGATGTGTTGAAAGTGTTGTAGAGTAAAATGTTGTAGAGTGAAGTGTTGTAGAGTGATATGTTGTAGAGTGTTGTGAAGTGTTGTAGAGTGAAGTGTTGTAGTGAAGTGTTGTAGAGTAAGTGTTGTAAGTGAAGTGTTGTAGAGTGATGTGTTGTGAAGTGTTATAGAAGTGAAGTGTTGTATATTGAAGTGTTGTAAGTGAAATGTTGTAGAAGTGAAGTGTTGTAGCAAAGTGAAATGTTGTGAAAAGTGTTGTAATAGTAAGTGAAGTGTTGTAGAGTGAAGTGTTTATAGTGAAGTGTTGGAAGTGAAGTGTTGTAGTGAAGTGTTGTGAGTGAAGTGTTGCAGAGTGAAGTGTTGTATAGTGAAGTGTTGTAGAAGTGAAATGTTGTAGCGTGAAGTGTTGTAGAAGTGAAATGTTGTGAAGTGTTGTAGAGTGAAGTGTTGTGAAAGTTGTAGAGTCAAGTGTTGTAGTGAAGTGTTGTAGAGTGAAGTGTTGTAGTAAATATTGTAGAGTGAAGTGTTGTAAAGTGAAATGTTGTAGAGTGAAGTGTTGTAGAGTGAAGTGTTGTAGAAGTGAAGTGTTGTAGAGTGAAATGTTGTAAGTGTTGTAGAAGTGAAGTGTTGTAGAAGTGAAGTGTTTAAAGTGAAATGTTATAGAAGTGAAGTGTTGTAAGTGAAGTGTTGTAAGTATTTGAAGTATTGTAGAGTGAAGTGTTGTATAGTGAAGTGTTGTAAAGTAAAAATATTGAAGTGTTGTAGAAGTGAAAATGTTGTGAAGTGTTGTAAGTGTTGTAGAGTGAAGTTTTGTATAGTAAGTAAGTGTTGTTAAGTGAAGTGTTGTAGAGAAGTGTTGTAGAAGTGAAGTGTTGTATAGTGAAGTGTTGTAAAGTGAAATGTTGTAGAGTGAAGTGTTGTAGAGTGAAATGTTGTGAAGTGTTGTAGAGTGAAGTTTTGTATAGTGAAGTGAAGTGTTGTAGAGTGAAGTGTTGTAGAGTGAAAAGTTGTAGAGTGAAAAGTTGTAGAGTGAAGTGTAGAGTGAAGAAGTTGTAGAGTGAAGTGTTGTAGCGTGAAGTGTTGTATAGTGAAATGTTGTGAAGTGTTGTAGAGTGAAATGTTGTAAGTGAAGTGTTGTAGAGTGATGTGTTGTGAAGTGTTGTAAGTAAAATGTTGTAAGTGATATGTTGTAGAGTGAAGTGTTGTAGAGTGTTGTGAAGTGTTGTATAGTGAAGTGTTGTAGAAGTGAAGTGTTGTATAGTGAAGTGTTGTAGAGTGAAATGTTGTAGAGTGATGTGTTGTGAAGTGTTGTAGAGTAAAATGTTGTAGAGTGAAGTGTTGTAGAGTGAAGTGTTGTAGAGTGAAGTGTTGTAGAGTGAAGTGTTGTAGAGTGATGTGGTGTAGAGTGATGTGTTGTGAAGTGTTGTAGAGTGAAGTGTTGTAGAGTGAAGTGTTGTAGAGTGATGTGTTGTGAAGTGTTGTAAGTAAAAATGTTGTAGAGTGAAGTGTTGTAGAAGTGTTGTAGAGTGAAGTGTTGTAGGTGTTTGTGTGAAGTGTTGTAGAGTGAAGTGTTGTATTGAAGTGTTGTAGTGAAGTGTTGTAGAGTGAAGTGTTGTAGAGTGAAGTGTTGTAAGTGAAAGTGTTGTAAAGTAAAATGTTTGTGAAGTGTTGTAGAGTGTAAAAAGTGTTGTAGAGTGAAGTGTTGTAGTGAAGTGTTGTAGAAGTGAAGTGTTGTAGAAGTGAAGTGTTGTATAGTGAAGTGTTGTAAGTGAAGTGTTGTAAGAAGTGTTGTAAAGTGATGTGTTGTGAAGTGTTTGTAAGTAAAAATGTTGTAAAGTGAAGTGTTGTAGAAGTGATATGTTTAGAAGTGAAGTGTTGTAGAAGTGAAGTGTTGTAGTGAAAGTTGTAAAGTGAAGTGTTGTAGAGTGAAGTGTTGGATAGTAAGTGTTGTAGAGTGAAGTGTTGTAAAGTGAAATGTTGTAGAAGTGAAGTGTTGTAGAGTGATGTGTTGTGAAGTGTTGTAGAAGTAAAATGTTGTAGAGTGAAGTGTTGTAGAGTGATATGTTGTAAGTGAAGTGTTGTAAGTGAAGTGTTGTAAGTGAAGTGTTGTAGAGTGATGTGTTGTGAAGTGTTGTAGAAGTAAAATTGTAAAGTGATATGTTGTAAGTGAAGTGTTGTAGAGTGTTGAAGTGTTGTAGTAAGTGAAGTGTTGTAGTGAAGTGTTGTAGAGTGAAGTGAGTGAAGTGTTCTAGAAGTGAAGTGTTGTAGAGTGAAGTGTTGTAGAGTGATGTGTTGTGAAGTGTTGTAGAGTGAAGTGTTGTATATTGAAGTGTTGTAAGTGAAATGTTGTAAGTGAAGTGTTGTAGAGTGAAATGTTGGGAAGTGTTGTAGAGTGAAGTGTTGTAATAGTGAAGTGAAGTGTTGTAGAGTGAAGTGTTGTAGAGTGAAGTGTTGTATAGAAAGTGTTGGAAGTGAAGTGTTGTAGAGTGAAGTGTTGTATAGTGAAGTGTTGTAGAAGTGAAATGTTGTAGCGTGAAGTGTTGTAGAAGTGAAATGTTGTGAAGTGTTGTAGAGTGAAGTGTTGTGAAGGGTTGTAGAGTCAAGTGTTGTGGACTGTTGTAGAGTGAAGTGTTGTAGAGTGAAGTGTTGTAGAGTGAAATGTTGTAGAGTGATGTGTTGTGAAGTGTTGTAAGTGAAGTGTTGTAGAGTGAAATGTTGTAGAGTGAAGTGTTGTAGAGTGATGTGTTGTGAAGTGTTGTAGAGTGAAGTGTTGTATAGTGAAGTGTTGTAAAGTGAAATGTTGTAGAGTGAAGTGTTGTAATAGTGAAGTGAAGTGTTGTAGAGTGAAGTGTTGTAGAGTGAAGTGTTGTATAGTGAAGTGTTGGAGAGTGAAGTGTTGTATAGTGAAGTGTTGTAGAGTGAAATGTTGTAGCGTGAAGTGTTGTAGAGTGAAATGTTGTGAAGTGTTGTAGAGTGAAGTGTTGTGAAGGGTTGTAGAGTCAAGTGTTGTGGACTGTTGTAGAGTGAAGTGTTGTAGAGTGAAGTGTTGTAGAGTGAAGTGTTGTAGAGTGAAATGTTGTAGAGTGATGTGTTGTGAAGTGTTGTAGAGTGAAGTGTTGTAAGTGAAATGTTGTAAGTGAAGTGTTGTAGAGTGATGTGTTGTGAAGTGTTGTAGAAGTGAAGTGTTGTATAGTGAAGTGTTGTAAGTGAAATGTTGTAGAAGTGAAGTATTGTAGAAGTGAAATGTTGTGAAGTGTTGTAAGTGAAGTTTTGTATAGTGAAGTGAAGTGTTGTAGAGAGTGAAGTGTTGTAGAGTGAAATGTTGTGAAGTGTTATAGAGTGAAGTGTTGTAATAGTGATGTGTTGTGAAGTGTTGTAAGGTAAGTGTTGGATAGTAAGTATTGTAGAGTGAAGTGTTGTAAGTGAAGTGTTGTAGAGTGAAGTGTTGTAGAAAGTGAAATGTTGTAGAAGTAAGTGTTGTAGAAGTGATGTGTTGAAGTGTTGTAAAGTAAAATGTTGTAGAGTGAAGTGTTGTAGAGAGTGATATGTTGTAAGTGAAGTGTTGTAGTGAAGTGTTGTAAGTGAAGTGTTGTAGAAGTGATGTGTTGTGAAGTGTTGTAGTAAAATGTTGTAAGTGATATGTTTGTAGAGTGAAGTGTTGTAGAGTGTTGTGAAGTGTTGTAGAGTGAAGTGTTGTAGTAAGTGAAGTGAAGTGTTCTAGAGTGAAGTGTTGTAGAAGTGAAGTGTTGTAGAAGTGATGTGTTGTGAAGTGTTGTAAGTGAAGTGTTGTATATTGAAGTGTTGTAAGTGAAATGTTGTAGAAGTGAAGTGTTGTAGAAGTGAAATATTAGGGAAGTGTTGTAGAAGTGAAGTGTTGTAATAGTAAAAGTGTTGTAGAGTGAAGTGTTGTAGAGTGAAGTGTTGTATAGTAAGTGTTAGAGAGTGAAGTGTTGTACAAAGTAAGTGTTGTATAGTAAGTGTTGTAGAGAAATGTTGTGTCAGAAGTGTTGTAGAGTGAAAGTTGTGAAGTGTTGTAGAGTGAAGTGTTGTGAAAAAGGTTGTAAAGTGAAATGTTTAGTGAAGTGTTGTAGAAGTGATGTGTTGTGAAAGTGTTGTAGAAGTAAATGTTGTAGAGTGAAGTGTTGTGAGTGATATGTTGTAGAGTGAAGTGTTGTAGAAGTGAAGTGTTGTAGAGTGTGTTGTAAAGTGATGTGTTGTGAAGTGTTGAAGTAAAATGTTGTAGAGTGATATGTTGTAGAGTGAAGTGTTGTAAGTGTTGAAAGTGTTGTAAGTGAAGTGTTGTAGTGAAGTGTTTGTAGAGTGAAGTGTTCTAGAGTGAAGTGTTGTAAGTGATATGTTGTAGAGTGAAGTGTTGTAGAGTGAAGTGTTGTATATTGAAGTGTTGTAAGTGAAATGTTGTAGAGTGAATGTGTTGTAGAAGTGAAATGTTTATAGGAAGTGTTGTAGAGTGAAGTGTTAATAGTGAAGTGAAGTGTTGTAGAGTGAAGTGTTGTAGAGTGAAGTGTTGTAAGTGAAGTTGTAGAGTTGTAGAGTGAAATGTTGTGAAGTGTTGTAGAGTGAAGTGTTGTAGAGTGAAGTAGTGTTGTAGAGTGAAAGTGTTGTATAGTGAAGTGTTGTAGAGTGAAGTGTTGAAGTGAAGTGTTGTAGAGTGAAGTGTTGTGAAGGTGAAAGTGTTGTAGCGTGAAGTGAAGTGTTGTAGAGTGAAATGTTGTAGAGTGAAGTGTTGTAGAAGTGAAATGTTGTGAAGTGTTGTAGAGTGAAATGTTGAGAGTGAAATGTTGTAGAGTGAAGTGTTGTAGAGTGAAGAGTGTTGTGGAAGTGTTTAAGTGAAGTGTTGTAGAGTGAAGTATGTTGTAGTGAAAAGTATTGTAGTGAGTGAAGTGTTGTAGGTAGTAAAATGTTGTAAAAGTGTTGTAGAGTGAAGTATTTAAGTGAATGTTGTAGAGTGAAATGTGTAGAGTGATGTGTTGTGAAGTGTTGTAGAGTGAAGTGTTGTAGTGAAGTGTTGATGTTGAGTAAATGTTGTAGAGTGAAGTGTTGTATAGTGTGAAGTGTTGTAAAAGTGAAGTGTTGTAGAAGTGAAGTATTGTATGAATATTTTGAATGTTATAGAAAGTGAAATGTTGTAAAGAAGTATTTGTTAGTGAAATGTTTATAGAAGTGTTGTTGATGTATTGAAGTGTTGTAAGTAAAAAGTTTGTAGAGTGATATATTGAAGTAAGTGTTATAGAAGTGTTGTGAAGTGTTGTAGAAGTGAAGTGTTGTAGTAAGTGTTGTAAGTGATGTTGGATAGTGAAAGTGTTGTAGAGTGAAGTGTTGTATAAGTGAAGTGTTGTGGTGAAGTGTTATTAGAAGTGAAGTTGTTGTTGTTAGGTAAAATGTTGTAGAGTGAAGTGTTGTAAGTGATATGTTGTAAGTGAAGTGTTGTAGAAGTGAAGTATTGTAAAGTGAAGTATTGTAAAGTGAAGTGTTGTAGAGTGAAGTGTTGTAGAAGTGAAATGTTGTAAAAGTGAAATGTTGTAAGTGAAGTGTTGTAGTGATGTAAGTAAGTGTTGTAAGTGAAATGTTGTAAGTAAAGTGTTGTAAGTGAAGTGTTGTAATAAAGTATTGTAAGTAAATATTGTAAGTAGAAATGTTGTAAGAAATATTGTAAGTAGAAATATGTTGTAGAAATGTTATAGTAAGTAAGTGTTGTAAGTATTGTAGAAGTGAAAATTTGTAGAAGTAAGTGTAAGTAGAAAGTGATAGTGTTGTAAGTGTTGTATTTAACAAAGTGTTGTAATGTGTTTGTAGAGTGAAGTGTTGTAGTGAAATGTTGTAGAGTGATGTTGTAAGTGATTGTAGAGTGAAGTGTTGTATAGTGAAGTGTTGTAGAGTGAAATGTTGTAGAGTGAAATGTTGTAGAGTGAAATGTTGTGAAGTGTTGTAGAGTGAAGTGTTGTATAGTGAGTGAAGTGTTTAGAGTGAAGTGTTGTAAGTGAAATGTTTATAGTGAAGTGTTGGAGAAGTGAAGTTGTTGTATAGTTTTGTAGAGTAAAAATGTTATAGAAGTGAAGTATTTAGAAGTGAAATGTTGTGAAGTGTTGTAGAGTGAAGTGTTGTGAAGTGGTTGTAGTCAAGTGAAGTGTTGTAGAGTGAAGTGTTGTGTGAAGTGTTGTAGAGTGAAATGTTGTAGAGTGAAATGAGTGAAGTGTTGTAGAGTGAAGTGTTGTAGAGTGAAGTGTTGTAGAGTGAAGTGTTGTAGGAGTGATGTGTTGTGAAGTGTTGTAGAGTGAAGTGTTGTATAGTGAAGTGTTGTAGAGTGAAATGTTGTAGAGTGAAGTGAGTGAAATGTTGTGAAGTGTTGTAGAGTGAAGTGTTGTAATAGTGAAGTGAAGTGTTGTAAGTGAAGTGTTGTAGAGTGAAGTGTTGTAGAGTGAAATGTTGTGAAAGTTGTAGTGAAGTTGAAGTGAAATGTTGTAGAGTGAAGTGTTGTAGAAGTGATGTGTTGTGAAGTGTGAAAGCAAAATGTTGTAGAGTGAAGTGTTGTAGAGTGAAATATGTTGTGTGAAGTGTTGTAGAGTGTTGAAGTGTTGTTGTGAAGTGTTGTAGTCCAAATGTTGTGGACTGTTGTAGAAAGGTAAGTGTTTGTAAGTGATGTGTTGTGAAGTGTTTAGCAAAGTAAAATGTTGTAAGTGATGTGAAGTGTTGTAGAGTGAAGTATTTGTAGAGTGAAGTGTTGTAAGTGAGTGAAGTGTTGTAGAGTGAAGTGTTGTATAGTGAAGTGTTGTAAGTGAAGTGTTTGTAGAGTGATGTGTTGTGAAGTGTTTAGCAAAGTGAAAATGTTGTAGAGTGAAGTGTTTGTAGAGTGATATGTTGTTGTGAAGTGTTGTAGAGTGTTGTGAAGTGTTATAGAAGTGATATGTTGTATAGTAAGTGTTGTAAGTGTTGTAAGTATTGAGGAAGTGAAGTGTTTAGAAGTGAAGTATTGTAAGTGAAAGTGTTGTAGAAGTGAAAGTGTTGTGAGTATTGTAAGTAAGTGTTGTAAGTAAAGTATTGTAAGTGAGTGTTTATAGAAGTGAAGTGTTGTAGAGTGAAGTGTTGTAGAGTGAAAGTGTTGTAGAGTGATGTGTTATTGAAGTGTTGTAAGTGAGAAATGTTGTGAAGTGAAGTGTTTGTAATATTTGTAGTAGAAGTGAAGTGTTGAGTGAAGTGTTAGAGTAGAAAGTGTTGTATAGAAGTGTTGGAAGTGAAAGTGTTTAGTAGAAAGTAAGTATTTAGAAAGTAAATGTATTGTAAGTATTAGAGAAGTAAATATTATGGCAATGATATATTGTAGAAGTGAAAGTTATGTTATTGTAAAGTAAGTTTGTGAACTATTGTAGAAGTAAGTATTTATAGTAAGTGTTGTAAAAGTGAAATATTCTAGAGTGTTAGTAAGAGTGTTATAGAGTAAGTATTATAGAGTGAGTGTTGTAGAGTGATGTGTTTAGTGTTGTAGAGTGAAGTGTTTAGTGAAGTGTTGTAAAGTGAAATGTTGTATAATGAAGTGAAATGTTGTGAAGTGTTGTAGAAGTAAAGTGTTGTAGAGTGAAGTTTTGTATAGTGTAAGTGAAAGTGTTTAGTGAAGTGTTGTAAAAGTGAAATGTTGTAGAAGTGAAATGTGTAGAGTGAGAAATGTTGTGAAGTGTTGTAGAGTGAGTTTTGTATAGTGAAGTGAAGTGTTGTAGAGTGAAGTGTTGTAGAGTGAAGTGTTGTAGGAGTGAAATGTTGTGAAGTGTTGTAGGTGGAGAGAGTGTTATGAAGGGTTGTAAAGTCAGTGTTAGCAGTGTTGTAGAGTGAGTATTGTAAGTGGTGTTGTGTAGAAGTGAAGTGTTGTAGAGTGGTGAAAGTGTTGTAGAAGTAAGTGTTGTATAGTGAAGTAGGGGTAAGTGATGTGTTGTAAAGTGTTGTAGAGTGAAGTATTTGTATAGTAAAAGTGAATGTTGTGATGAGTGTTGTGAAATGTTGTAAATTGAAGTGTTGTATAGTGAAGTGAAGTGTTGTAGAAGTGAAGTGTTGTGAAGTGTTGTAAGTAAAATAGTTGAAGTGAAGTGTAGTAAAGTGAAGTGTTGTAGAGTGAAGTGTTGTGAAGGTTGTAGGAATCATGTGAATGGAGTGTTGTAGAAAGTGTTGTAAGTGAAGTGTTGTAGAAGTGAAATGTTGTAAGTGAGTGTGAAGTGTTAGTAGAGTCAATTTGTAGAAGTGAAGTGTTGTAGAAGTGATATGTTGTATAGTGAAATGTTGTAAGTGTTGTGAAGTGTTGTAGAGGTGTTGTATAGTGAAAGTGTTATGGTAACTATTGTAAAGTGAAGTGTTGTAAAGTGAAGTGTTTGTAAGTATTTAAAAATATTGTAGAAGTGATGTGTTGTGAAATGTTATGAAAGTAAATATTGTAAAGTGAAGTGTTGTAAGTATATGTTGTAGAAGTGAAGTATTGTAAGAGTGAAGTGTTGTAGTGAAATGTTGTAGAGTGAGTGTTGTAGTGTTGTAAGTAAATGTTGTAGAAGTGAAAGTATTTAGCAAATTGTTGTAAAGTAAGTATTGTAAGTAAAAGTGTTTGTAAGTGAAGTGTTGTAAGTGATATGTTGCAAAGTGAAGTATTGTAAAATTGATGTATTGTAAGTGTTGTAGAAAGTAAATGTTGTAAGTAAGTATTGTAGTAATATATTGTAAAGTAAGTATTATAGAAATGTTATGAAAATGGCAAAAGTAAGTATTATAGTAAGTATTGTAAAAGTAGTTGCAAGTATTGTTGTAGAAGTGAAGTGTTGTAGAGTGTAAAGTAAGTATTGTAAAGTGAAGTGTTGTATATTGAAGTGTTGTAATAGTAGAAATGTTGGAGAAGTGAAGTGTTGTAGAAGTGAAATATTTGTAGTAGAGGAGTAAGTAAGTATTTGTAAAGTGAAGTGTTATATAGTGAAAGTGTTGGAGAGTGAAGTATTGTAAAGTGAAGTGTTGCAAGTGAAGTGTTGTATAGTGAAGTGTTGTAGAGTGAAATTTATTGCAGCGTAGAAAGTATTATGCAAGTCAAAAAATATTGTAAGTGTTGTAAGTGAAATGTTATGAAGGGTTGTAAAGTCAAGTGTTATGAACTATTAGCAAAGTGAAAGATGTTGTAGAAAGTGAAGTGTTGTAAAGTGAAATGTTGTAAAGTGAAGTGTTGTAGAGTGAAATGTTGTAAAGTGAAGTGTTATAGAAGTGAAGTGTTGTAGAAGTGAAGTGTTGTAAAGTGAAATGTTGCCAAGTGAATGTTGTAGAAGTAGAAGTGTTGTAGAAGTGAAGTGTTGTAGAGTGAAATGTTGTAGAAGTGAAGTGTTGTAGAAGTGAAGTGTTGTATGAAGTGATGTAGTTGTAAGTGTTGGATAGTAAGTATTGTAGAGTGAAGTGTTGTAGAGTGAAGTGTTGTAGAGTGAAGTGTTGTAGAAGTGATGTGTTGTGAAGTGTTGTAGAGTAAAATGTTGTAGAGTGAAGTGTTGTAGAAGTGATATGTTGTAGAGTGAATTATTGTAGTAAGTGTTGTGAAAGTGTTGTAGAAGTGAAGTGTTGTAGAGTGAAGTGTTGTAGAAGTGAAGTGTTATAGAGTGAAATGTTGTAAAGTGAAATATTGTAGAGTGAAGTGTTGTAAAGTGAAATGTTGTGAAGTGTTGTAGAAGTGAAGTGTTATAGTAGTGAAGTGTTGTAGAAGTGAAGTGTTGTAGAGTGAAGTGTTGTAGAAGTGAAGTGTTGTAGAGTGAAGTGTTGTAGAGTGAAGTGTTGTAAAGTAAGTGTTAGTAAAGTGATGTGTTAGTGAAGTGTTGTAGAAGTAAAATGTTGTAAGTGATATGTTGTAGAGTGAAGTGTTAGTAGAAGTGTTGTGAAGTGTTGTAGAAGTGAAGTGTTGTAGTAAGTATTGTAAGTGAAGTGTTCTAGAAGTGAAGTATTGTAGAGTGAAGTGTTGTAGAAGTGATGTGTTGTGAAGTGTTGTAGAAGTGAAGTGTTGTATATTGAAGTATTGTAAAGTGAAATGTTGTAGAGTGAAGATGTTGTAGAAGTGAAATGTTGGGAAGTGTTGTAGAGTGAAGTGTTGTAATAGTGAAGTGAAGTGTTGTAGAGTGAAGTGTTGTAGAGTGAAGTGTTGTATAGTGAAGTGTTGGAGAGTGAAGTGTTGTAGAGTGAAGTGTTGTATAGTGAAGTGTTGTAGAGTGAAATGTTGTAGCGTGAAGTGTTGTAGAGTGAAATGTTGTGAAGTGTTGTAGAGTGAAGTGTTGTGAAGGGTTGTATAGTCAAGTGTTGTGGACTGTTGTAGAGTGAAGTGTTGTAAAGTGAAATGTTGTAGAGTGAAGTATTGTAGAGTGAAATGTTGTGAAGTGTTGTAGAGTGAAGTTTTGTATAGTGAAGTGAAGTGTTGTAGAGTGAAGTGTTGTAGAGTGAAGTGTTGTAGAGTGAAGAGTTGTAGAGTGAAGAGTTGTAGAGTGAAATGTTGTAGAGTGAAGTGTTGTAGAGTGATGTGTTGTGAAGTGTTGTAGAGTAAAATGTTGTAGAGTGAAGTGTTGTAGAGTGATATGTTGTAGAGTGAAGTGTTGTAGAGTGTTGTGAAGTGTTGTAGAGTGAAGTGTTGTAGTGAAGTGTTGTAGAGTGAAGTGTTGTAGAGTGAAGTGTTGTAGAGTGAAATGTTGTAGAGTGATGTGTTGTGAAGTGTTGTAGAGTAAAATGTTGTAGAGTGAAGTGTTGTAGAGTGAAGTGTTGTAGAGTGAAGTGTTGTAGAGTGAAGTGTTGTAGAGTGATGTGTTGTGAAGTGTTGTAGAGTGAAGTGTTGTATAGTGAAGTGTTGTAGAGTGAAGTGTTGTAGAGTGATGTGTTGTGAAGTGTTGTAGAGTAAAATGTTGTAGAGTGAAGTGTTGTAGAGTGATATGTTGTAGAGTGAAGTGTTGTAGAGTGTTGTGAAGTGTTGTAGAGTGAAGTGTTGTATAGTGAAGTGTTGTAGAGTGAAGTGTTGTAGAGTGAAGTGTTGGATAGTGAAGTGTTGTAGAGTGAAGTGTTGTAGAGTGAAGTGTTGTAGAGTGATGTGTTGTGAAGTGTTGTAGAGTAAAATGTTGTAGAGTGAAGTGTTGTAGAGTGATATGTTGTAGAGTGAAGTGTTGTAGAGTGAAGTGTTGTAGAGTGAAATGTTGTAGAGTGATGTGTTGTGAAGTGTTGTAGAGTAAAATGTTGTAGAGTGAAGTGTTGTAGAGTGAAGTGTTGTAGAGTGAAGTGTTGTAGAGTGAAGTGTTGTAGAGTGAAGTGTTGTAGAGTGAAATGTTGTAGAGTGAAGTGTTGTAGATTGATGTGTTGTGAAGTGTTGTAGAGTAAAATGTTGTAGAGTGAAGTGTTGTAGAGTGATATGTTGTAGAGTGTTGTGAAGTGTTGTAGAGTGAAGTGTTGTAGTGAAGTGTTGTAGAGTGAAGTGTTGTAGAGTGAAGTGTTGTAGAGTGATGTGTTGTGAAGTGTTGTAGAGTGAAGTGTTGTATATTGAAGTGTTGTAAAGTGAAATGTTGTAGAGTGAAGTGTTGTAGAGTGAAATGTTGTGAAGTGAAGTGTTGTAATAGTGAAGTGAAGTGTTGTAGAGTGAAGTGTTGTATAGTGAAGTGTTGGAGAGTGAAGTGTTGTAGAGTGAAGTGTTGCAGAGTGAAGTGTTGCAGAGTGAAGTGTTGTATAGTGAAGTGTTGTAGAGTGAAATGTTGTAGCGTGAAGTGTTGTAGAGTGAAATGTTGTGAAGTGTTGTAGAGTGAAGTGTTGTGAAGGGTTGTAGAGTCAAGTGTTGTGGACTGTTGTAGAGTGAAGTGTTGTAGAGTGAAGTGTTGTAAAGTGAAATGTTGTAGAGTGAAGTGTTGTAGAGTGAAATGTTGTAGAGTGAAGTGTTGTAGAGTGAAGTGTTGTAGAGTGAAGTGTTGTAGAGTGAAATGTTGTAGAGTGTTGTAGAGTGAAGTGTTGTAGAGTGAAGTGTTGTAGAGTGAAATGTTGTAGAGTGAAGTGTTGTAGAAGTGAAGTGTTGTAGAAGTGATGTATTGTAGAAGTATTGTAGAGTGAAGTGTTGTATAGTGAAGTGTTGTAAAGTGAAATGTTGTAGAGTGAAGCGTTGTAGAGTGAAATGTTGTGAAGTGTTGTAAAGTGTTGTAGAGTGAAGTTTTGTATAGTGAAGTGAAGTGTTGTAGAGTGAAGTGTTGTAGAGTGAAGTGTTGTAGAGTGAAGTGTTGTATAGTGAAGTGTTGTAAAGTGAAATGTTGTAGAGTGAAGTATTGTAGAGTGAAATGTTGTGAAGTGTTGTAGAGTGAAGTTTTGTATAGTGAAGTGAAGTGTTGTAGAGTGAAGTGTTGTAGAGTGAAGAGTTGTAGAGTGAAGAGTTGTAGAGTGAAGAGTTGTAGAGTGAAGAGTTGTAGAGTGAAATGTTGTAGCGTGAAGTGTTGTAGAGTGAAATGTTGTGAAGTGTTGTAGATTGAAATGTTGTAGAGTGAAGTGTTGTAGAGTGATGTGTTGTGAAGTGTTGTAGAGTAAAATGTTGTAGAGTGATATGTTGTAGAGTGAAGTGTTGTAGAGTGTTGTGAAGTGTTGTAGAGTGAAGTGTTGTAGAGTGAAGTGTTGTAGAGTGAAGTGTTGTAGAGTGAAATGTTGTAGAGTGATGTGTTGTGAAGTGTTGTAGAGTAAAATGTTGTAGAGTGAAGTGTTGTAGAGTGAAGTGTTGTAGAGTGAAGTGTTGTAGAGTGAAGTGTTGTAGAAGTGATGTAGTGTAGAAGTGATGTGTTGTGAAGTGATTGTAGAGTGAAGTGTTTGTAGAGTGAAGTGTTGTAGAAGTGATGTGTTGTGAAGTGTTGTAGAAGTAAAATGTTGTAGAGTGAAGTGTTGTAGAGTGATATATTGTAGAGTGAAGTGTTGTAGAAGTGTTGTGAAAGTGTTGTAGAAGTGAAGTGTTGTATTGAAGTATTGTAGTGAAGTGTTGTAGAAGTGAAGTGTTGTAGAGTGAAGTGTTGTGAAGTGATGTGTTGTGAAGTGTTGTAGAGTAAAATGTTGTAAGTGAAGTGTTGTAGAAGTGTTGTGAAAGTATTGTAGAAGTGAAGTGTTGTAGTGAAGTGTTGTAGAGTGAAGTGTTGTAGAAGTGAAGTGTTGGATAGTGAAGTGTTGTAGAGTGAAGTGTTGTAGAGTGAAGTGTTGTAGAAGTGATGTGTTGTGAAGTGTTGTAGAGTAAAATGTTGTAGAGTGATGTTGTAGAAGTGATATGTTGTAGTGAAGTGTTGTAAGTGAAGTGTTATGAGGTAAATGTTGTAAAGTGAGAGTATTGTAGAAGTGAAGTGTTGAATGAGTAAGTGTTGTAGAAAGTGAAGTGTTGTAAAGTGAAATGTTAGAGTGAAGTGTTGTAATAGTGATGTGTTGTAAGTGTTGTATTTAAAATATTGTAGAAGTGAAGTGTTGTAAAGTGATAGTATTTGTAAGTGAAGTGTTGTAGAAGTGAAGTGTTGTAGCAAAGTGAAAGTGTTGTATGGAAGTGATGTGTTGTGAAGTATTGTAAGTAAAATATTGTAAGTGATATGTTGTAAGTGAAAGTGTTATAGAGTGTTGTGAAGTGTTGTAAGTGAAGTATTTATAGATGTTTAGAAGTAAGTGTTCTAGAGTGAAGTGTTCTATAGTGAAGTGTTGTAGAGTGAAGTGTTGTAAGTGATGTGTTGTGAAGTGTTGTAGCAAAGTAAAAGTGTTGTATATTGAAGTGTTGTAAAGTGAAATGTTGTGAGTGAAGTGTTTAGAGTGAAATGTTAGGAAGTGTTGTAAGTGAAGTGTTGTAATAGTAAGTAAGTGTTGTAAGTGAAGTGTTTAGAGTGAAGTGTTGTATAGTGAAGTGTTGGAAGTGAAGTGTTGTAGAGTAAGTGTTGTATAGTAAGTGTTGTAAAGTGAAATGTTGTAGCGTGAAGTGTTGTAAAGTGAAATGTTGTAAATGTTGTAGAGTGAAGTGTTGTGAAAGGTGTAAAGTCAATGTGTTGTGAACTATTGTAGAAAGTGAAGTGTTGTAAGTGGAAATGTTGTAGAGTGAAGTATTGTGAAGTGTTGAAGAGTAGTATTGAAATGTTGTAAAGTAAGTGTTGTAAGTGATGTGTTGTGAAGTGTTGTAGAAGTGAAGTGTTGTATAGTGAGAAATGTTTGTAAGTGAGAAATATTGCAAGTAAGTGTTGTAATAGTGAAGTGAAGTGTTGTAGAAGTGAAGTGTTGTAGAGTGAAGTGTTGTATAGTGAAGTGTTGGAGAGTGAAGTGTTGTATAGTGAAGTGTTGTAGAGTGAAATGTTGTAGCGTGAAGTGTTGTAGAGTGAAATGTTGTGAAGTGTTGTAGAGTGAAGTGTTGTGAAGTAGTTGTAGAAGTCAAGTATTATGTGGACTGTTGTAGAGTGAAGTGTTGTAGAGTGAAGTGTTGTAGAAGTGAAGTGTTGTAGAGTGAAATGTTGTAGAAGTGATGTGTTGTGAGAAGTGTTGTAGAGTGAAGTGTTGTAAGTGAAAATGTTGTAAGTGAAGTGTTGTAGAGTGATGTGTTGTGAAGTGTTGTAGAGTGAAGTGTTGTATAGTGAAGTGTTGTAGAAGTGAAATGTTGTAGAGTGAAAGTATTGTAGAAGTGAAATGTTGTAGAAGTGTTGTAGAGTGAAGTTTTGTATAGTGAAGTGAAGTGTTGTAGAAGTGAAGTGTTGTAGAGTGAAATGTTGTAAAGTGTTGTAGAGTGAAGTGTTGTAATAGTGAAGTAAGTATTGTAGAGTGAAGTGTTGTAGGAGTGAAGTGTTGGATAGTGAAGTGTTGTAGAAGTGAAGTGTTGTAGAAGTGAAGTGTTGTAGAAGTATTGTAAGTAGTTGTAGAAGTGAAAGTAGTTATAGAAGTA